>NC_142928.1:131893277-132025777 GCF_046866305.1 Octopus bimaculoides
ATATACATATGCAATATATATATATATATATATATATATATATACATATGCAATATATATATATATATATATACATATGCAATATATATATATATATATAATATGCAATATATATATATATATATATATGCAATATATATATATATATATATGCAATATATATATATATGCAATATATATATATATATATTATATATATATATATATATATATATATAATAAAGTAAAGTTGTGGAATACCGTACGAGTGGAAATATATATGAAAGAAGGTTTGAAAATGCACTTATTTTTTTTAAATATTTATTTACTTGACCGGTTTCACTTTTTTAGAAAAAGATTATCAAAAGTCTTTGAGAATAATAAAAAATGTTAAAAAACAGTTCGAGTATTGAAATGCATATATATATTCTTTGATGATAAAATATATTTAAAGTATAAAGCTTTGTATGAACTTTGTATTGTTACATACTGATTATCACAGATTCTCTGATATTAAAATGAAAATGTTAAAAACAGTGTATGAAAATACACATATGGAAAAATACATATACATATTCTTATACATATTCTTTGACAATCGAATAAAGTTGAGGAGCAACTGACCTGGCTTTTTTCTCTTGTGTATATTGTGGGAATGTTTTACTATCTTAAGAGACAGTATGACTGGCTAGCTGGGGTGGGAGGGAAGAAGAGGATTTTTTTATTTTATTCTTGGTTGGTCTGTGACAGTCTGTCATGGTTCACTGGTTTTTGGGACTGGTTTTGTGCACATCTCTATGTGTGTGTGTATATATGTGTGTTTGTGTCCGTGTGTGTGTGTGTGTGCCGTTTTTATTGGTCCCAGAGTTTATTGTGGAATGTGTATATGAGTGTGTGTTTGAGTGTTTTTTGTGTCGGTGGGGATGTTAGGTGTGTGTGTACGTGAGAGTGTGCGTATATCTCTTTGTCTGAGTATGTATGTGTTGTTTTGATCGTCCTTGTGGTGTGTGTGTGTGTGTGAGAGCAACCGTATGTATGTGAGGGTGTGTACGTATGTGTGTGTATGTATGTGTGCATGTGTGTGCGTGGGAGTGTTTTGTGTGAGTGTGGGAGTGTGTGTGTGTCTCTCTCTTTCTGAGTGGGTGTGTTGTTTTAAATATCCTTGTGGTGTGTGTGCGTGTGTGTGTGTGTAAGCAAACGTATGTGTGTGATGGTTCATATGTATGTGTATGTCTATGTCTGTATGTGGGCGTGCGTGTGTGGCATGTGTATATGAGTATGTGTGTGTTTTATCTATGGTAGGATGGTGTGTGTATGTGTGTACACGTTTGTGTGAGTGTGTATGTGTATGTATGTGTATATGTGTTTGTTTGTGTGTGTGTGAGTGCGTGTGTATGTGTGTTTGTGTTTTTTGTGTCGGTGGGGATGTTAGGTGTGTGTACGTGAGAGTGTGCGTATATCTATTTTTCTGAGTATGTATGTGTTGTTTTAATCATCTTTGTGGTGTGTGTGTGTGAGAGAGAGCAACCGTATGTATGTGTGAGGGTGTGTACATATGTGTGCGTCTGTGTGTGTATGTATGTGTGCATATGTGTGTGTGCATGGGAGTGTTTTTTGTGAGTGTGGGAGTGTGTGTGTACGTGAGTGTGTGTGTGTCTCTCTCTGTCTGAGTGAGTGTGTTGTTTTAAATACCCTTGTGGTGTGTGTGTGTGTGTGTAAGCAACCGTATGTGTGTCTGATGGTTCATATGTATGTGTATCTCTGTATGTGTACGTATGTCTATTTGTGTTGTGTGTTGGTGGAGGTGTTATGTGTGTGTACGTGAGTTTGTGTGTGTCTCTAAGTATGTTTGTGTTTGAATTGTCATTGTGGTGCGTGTGTGTGTGAGAGAGCAACTGTATGTGTGCGCATGAGGGTGCATGTGTGTGTGAGCATGTATGTGTGTGTTGTATTTATTAGGTGTCCTTGTACGTTGGGTTTATCCAGGTGATGTGTATGTGTGTGCATGTGTGTTCCGTGTATGTTGGTACTGGGTATGCGTTTGTATGTGTGTGTATGTGTGTATGTGGGTATGGTTTGTGTAGTTTCCTGGTGTATATTTGTACATGTGTGTGTGTGCGCTGTCATTGTGAGTGATTAGTTTTGTTTGAATTGTTAGTACAGTATGTGTGTGTATACGTGTGGGTGTGTTTGTGTGAGTGCGTCTATGTGGCTTGTATTTGTCGGGGAGGTGTGTCATTGTGTGTGCATGCTTCTGTGCATGTGTGCTTGTGAGTGTTTGTTGTGATTGTTGGGATTGTATTGTGTGTGTTTTTCTTTTGAGTGTGTGTGTGACATTTTTACTGGGGAACAGGCGTATGTTGTTTGTATGTGTGTGTACATATGTATGCAAATATGCGTATGTGAATATGATTTGTGGTTGCCGGAGTGGTGTGTAGGTGTGTGCATGTACCTGTTTACATATGTGTGTATGGGTGTTGGTTGTGGTTGCTACAATTGTATTGTAAGTGTATATATGCATGTGTTTTTTCTTGAAATGTATGTGGGTTTGTGCTCTAGTGTGGAGATATTGTGATTGTCTGTGTGTGTATATATGTGTGTAAGTGTGTTCGTGTCGGAGGTTTGCATTGTATTGGTGTGTGTGTGATTTTGCGTATCTGTGTGTCTTTGTTTTGGACGTGCACCTGGGGAGGGGGCTTATGTTAGAGTATGTTGAGCTGTGGTCTGTATTTTTGAATAAGATTATTTTCCCTATTTATTCGTGTTTGGTCAGTGGTGTTGTCTGAGTATTGGTATAATGGGAAAACTAGGAATTTGGGGGACTTGTTTTGTGCACAGAGATCTAAGTGCCCACTAAGTGGTATCTGTCTTGTGGTGGGATCCCTCAATTGTTGGCGGTGGACTGTCATCCTTTCTCTGAGAGTAAGGCTCGTTTGCCCTATGTATTCTTTGTGGCACCCTTCACACCTTATGGCATAAAGTAAATTTTTTGATGCGCAGGTGAAGTTATTTTTTATGACAAAAGTGTGTCCCGACTGGAATCTGTATGTTGTTCCTTCCATGAGGTGGATGCAAGTCCTGCAGTTGGAACGACCACATTTTTTGACGGTAGGTGGTGGGCTTGTGTTGGGCAATTTTGCATTCGTGAGTAGGTTTTTTAGGGATTTGGGTTGTCTTTTGCTTTTTATTATTTTATGGGTTGCAAGTACTCTTTTTAGATGTGGGTCTTGATTCAGTAGTGGGATGTTTTTGTATATTATTGTTTAAGCTTCTGCATTTCTAGGATTGTGTGTTGAGAGATATGGGAGACTATTTAACATGCCGTGTATGTGTTTCGGTTTTCGCAGGTCATGGGTAGCAATTGTCTTGGCCCGTTCTATTCCATTGTCAACTAATGATGCTGGGTAATGTCTTTCGAGGAGAATTGCCTTTAGTTCTTCGAGTCTTTTATTTCGAGTTCTATAATTAGAGACAATTGTGCAAATTCTTCTCGCAAGGTTGAAGGGAATGTTTGTCTTTGTATGTTTTGGGTGATTGGAGGTGAACAGAAGGTATTGCTTGGAATCAGTCGGTTTGTAATGAATATCAGTCTCAATGCTGGTACCCATTTTTATAATGAGAATGTCAAGAAAAGGAAGTTGCAGTTGCTCCTCAACTTTATTCGATTGTCAAAGAATATGTATAAGAATATGTATATGTATTTTTCCATACACTGTTTTTAACATTTTCATATCAGAGAATGTGTGATAATCAGTATGTAACAATACAAAGTTCATACAAAGCTTTATACTTTAAATATATTTTATCATCAAAGAATGTATATACGCATTTCAATACTCGAACTGTTTTTTAACATTTTTTATTATTCTCAAAGACTTTTGATAATCTTTTTCTAAAAAAGTGAAACCAGTCAAGTAAATAAATATTTTTAAAAAATAAGTGCATTTTCAAACCTTCTTTCATATATATATATATATATATACATATGCAATATATATATATATATATATATATATATGCAATATATCATCATCGTTTAACGTTCGCTTTCCATGCTAGCATGGGTTGGACGATTTGACTGAAGACTGGTGAAACCGGATGGCAACACCAGGCTCCAATCTAAATTTGGCAGAGTTTCTACAGCTGGATGCCCTTCCTAACGCCAACCACTCAGAGAGTGTAGTAGGTGCTTTTACGTGTCACCTGCACAAAGGCCAGTCAGGCGATACTGGCAACGGCCACGCTTGAAATGGTGTCTTTTATGTGCCACCCGCACAAGCCAGTCCAGGGGCACTGGCAACGATCTCGCTCGAAAATCCTACGGAAGCCAGTCAGGCGGTACTGGCAACGGCCACGCTCAAAATGGTGCATCTTATGTGCCACCCGCACAAGAGCCAGTCCAGGGGCACTGGCAACGATCTTACTTGGCTTGCCGGGTCTTCTCACGCACAGCACATTTCCAAAGGTCTCGGTCAGTAGTCATCGCCTCGGTGAGGCCCAATGTACGAAGGTCTTGCCTCATCACCTCAGCCCAGGTCTTCCTGAGCCTACCTCTTCCACGGGTTCCCTCAACTGTTAGGGTGTGGCACTTTTTCAGGCAGCTATCCTCATCCATTCTCACCACACGTCCATACCAGCACAATCGTCTCTCTTGCACACCACAACTGATGCTTCTAATGTTCAGCTTTTCTCTCAAGATACTTACACTCTGACGGGTATTCACATTGACATTACACATCCAACGGAGCATACTGGCATCATTTCTTGCGAGCTTACGTATGTCCCTAGCAGTTTATTTATTATCATATATATATATATATATATATATTATTTATTATTATTATTATATATATTATTTATTATTATTATTATATATATTATTTATTATTATTATTATATATAATTATTATATATTATTATTATATATTATTATTATATATTATTATTATATATTATATATTATTATTATTAATTATTATTATTATATATTATTATTATTAATTATTATTATTATTAATTATTATTACTTATTATTATTATTATATATATATATATATATATATATATATGTATAACACAGCCTGAATCAGGAGAAGTGAAATATATGTCAATAATGCAAAGCCAAGCTGTGAGTGAAATAAGCATGCAAACATATTCCCTCTATGATTTTGATGTGAGGAAAAAAGATGGAAGGAGTCAGAGAAGACACCTGGCTTTCTTCCATTAGCATAGAATAAGTCTCAAAGTTGTGCAATAAATGTGGTAATGCATTTCAGTAGCAAAAAACGACGATTGAGTAAAATGAGTCAAAAGTAGACTTACATTAAACCTAATACATCATGACAGGAAGGTGGGAAAACCATCTTTGTATAATGATTGAGTATGGAAGCTGTCACTTGGGGAGGTACAGCATACTCTTTCTGTTTTCTTCTTGCTCTGCAATAATTTGAATAAAGAAAATAGACACAAATAAATAAAGCCATAACAGAATAAATCTACTCTATAAGAATTTCTAGAAAAAGCACTCATTGAAAGAGAAACACACCAGTGCTTTTACAAGTAAAAAGACAGATGTACAATGGAGCTTTTACAAGGTCACATGACCTGCTAGAAACAGCAGCTAAAATCTCATTCTCCTTCCCCACTATCATAAACAAGGCAATGATATATTAAATAATCTATACTATAAATTGCAGTGTTCTTGATTGCTTGCTTGATTGATTGATTGATTGATTGAGTGTCGGCGGATTCACTCGAGAACGGTGCAGTGGAATCGCGTGAAATTCAGCACAGAGTGGCAGCATGGTCCGCTCATGTTCAGGAGATTTTTATTGCCCTCCAACTCCCATGGTTACCGAGATAATCGATTATTACTTTTTAAGATAAGAATATCCTATTCAAAGTGGGGAGGGGTGATTTGGTTGCCTTTCCCATGTGCGAAATTTTACGAAAAACCAGCACAATAAAGATTATTTTTTTCCAAGTAATGTGGCTGGGATTGTTTTTCGAAAATTTTAATCAGAGGCACAGAAAAAAAATAATTTCAATTTTTTGTGCATTAAAAAGCCAAAGCTGTTAGACGCTGGCATACAGCGATCGATATACACGCAGTGAACGTTTTCTCCATTTGCGTGCAATAAGGCTTAGGGCAAGCGAGTGTAACATCGAAATAACTTGAAAAGAATGCATGTGGGAATGCCGTTATAATGAATGCTCATTTAAATGTATTTTGCATGGAGTTGATGTACTTTTTAACAGGAGAGGAGTGCCTGCAGGCTGGTTCTTCCCAAGTTTATGCATTTTCAGGTTCAATGTGTTTCAAATAAGTACTGAAAATTGAAGGTGATTGCAAAGACAAAGAACTACCTGTTTTTTTTAACAATTTTAACAGTGAGAACATTGGACAAAATATGTTATTGACATTAATAGTTTGTACCTCAGCTAATTACTGTTGAGAACTGCATAATCCATGTGTCATGCTAGAGATCTAAAAGGCATTTTCGAATTTCATTATTTTCTTTAATCCAGGCAACGCTGGATATTTCTGCTAGTATAATTTAAAACACACATTTCATGGCTAGAATGCTTTTGATTATAAGATCGACTTGATTATGGTTGACCTGGAGTTAAACAATGAAAATAAGTGATGGGGAAAAAGTTTTATATAATCTTAATTCCAAAGGGGTTTCATTTATTAGTCTGAAGTGGATGAAGCAGTACCCATAACCCTTTTTCACATTCTTTATAAACTGACAGAAACTGATAGGCTAAATGGATAAATTAAATGAAATTCAAGTTCTGCTCGATTTGTAGAAGATTAATAGTTGGATGTAAAAGCCCAGAGGGATTTAATCTGAGTAGGAAAAAATTAGGTAAAAACTACATACAGTGAGGGATCTGAAAATCATCATCATCATCGTTGTTTAATGTCTGCTTTCCATCTGGCTTGGGTTGGACAGTTTGGCTGAGGGCTGGCTTGTCTTAGTAGTGGGATAATATTGTAAACCTCTTTATTTCTTGGGTTATGTAAATTATTGGATGCATCTGGAGCATTTTTCGTTTTTCATAGATTTTGGATATTTATTACCTTGGCACGTTCTATTCAGTTTTCTATTAACTTTAATGGATACTAAACTACCCATGACCCATTGGGTCACCAGGAAACTCTGAGTTTCCCAGCAACAAAGTTTTATTTCATGAGTTTTTTCTTTTCCAGGTTATTTCATATGCTTTCACTGAATGTGACATCGAAATCATACATAAACGGCTCCTTTCCCCAGAAAAGGAAAGATTTGGCTGCTATTTCTTGCATGCCCTGCTACCATGTAACAGGTATTTTGGGTCCTTTATCACAAATAGCTGTTATGTGGTAGCAGGGTATGCTAGAAATAGCAGCCAAATCTTTGGAGGCGAGATACATTCAATGCACTCGAAAAAAAACCTATGGAAAAAAATTATTTCCCACTGAGGTTATGAATGGGTCTTTTACAAAATATTTACCATATTTTTAAAGTCATTTTCACTTAAAAATATTTTTTAAATATGGCAAAAAAAATTTTTTGCAATGATATTCACTTGAAAATAACTTTAAAAAACATTAAAATATTGTTTATTTTGTAAATACTTACTGTACAAACAATATTTTTGAAATTACATTCACTTAAAAATATTTCTAAATGATTAAAATATTATGTGTAACAAAAGTGAAAATAGAAACATTCACTGTAAAAAAAACAAAATATTTTTTTGTTGTCAAATCACTGTTTTTAATGATGAAGTCATATTCCGAACCTTTTCCCATTATGCACCGTTTTGGGTATTTATACCCCCAAACGCCAAATATCTCAATAACTACTGCTCCAATTTATGTGAAACTGGTTTCATTCCATTCGTATTAACATTTCAGGGTAAACTTAATTGATAGTATTTTCCCATTATGTATCAGTTTGGCTGGGTTTGCAAGCAAACAAATAAGTAAGCCAGACTCAAACTGACTTTCAATGTTTTATAGATTGTCTTTTAAGTAGTATTTGTTTTAGTTCCTGGAGTCTTTTATTGCGAGTTTCAGGGTTTGAGACAATTGTGCAGATTCTTCTTGCTAGATTAGAGGGAATAATATTCTTTGTATGTTTGGACTGACATAAAGAGAACAGTAAGCATTGTTTAGAATCTGTTTGTTTGTAGTGAATGTCTGTTTCAATGTTTTTATCTCTTTTACTGTATTCCATGGTGAAGTTTATATTATTGTTTATGCTGTTGATTAGGTTTTTGAAATCTATAAGTTGTTGAAATGTGTACATCCATTGGATTAGGCAGTCATCTAAGTAACATTTCCAGTTTTCTAGTTGATATTTGTGGAAGTTCAAGCCATATTTTAATTTTGATTGTTCATATATCTGGACTCCCATGTAAGCATTCGAAATACACGAAATAACCAAAACTAAAAGACAATCAAAGTCTCTCAAAAAATTCCTCACAACTCCTACACCAACAGCTACCCCAATTGTGGAACTTGCATCAATCTTATTGAAGATACAACATACAAATTCAAATCAGGACAGATTTTTACCATTAAAAAAATCACTTTACTTGTTCTTCAAGGAATTTAATATACAGGGTTATTCAAAAAGAACAAACCGATTTCATTACAAAATATTTTGATAAGGAAAAGCAATAGAAAACTCCAGCTAAGTCACAAGTATTAACTCACAATCAACTTTTATTTCCTGTCTTACAAGTGTTCAATTTGACCACCACCTACAGCACAATCAACACCAATGCGATAAGAGAATTCCTCCCAGACACATATCAGCATATCACGATCCATCGAGTACTTTTTTGGCTATCTGGTTGAATGCTTTATCGAAGTTTTTCCATTTCCCTTCTATGTCAATATCTTCTGGAATCACCTCAGGTAAAGCAAATTTATTCTTTAGTTCCATAATGAACTTGCTTTTGATATGCTGATATGTGTCTGGGAGGAATTCTCTTATTGTATTGATGTTACCCATGCTACAGGTGGTGGCCACATTGAACAGTTGTAAGACAGGAAATAAAAGTTAATTGAGTAAATACTTGTGACTTAGCTGAAGTTTTCTATTGCTTTTCTTTATCAAAATATTGCATAATGAAATCGGTTCATTCTTTTTGAATAACCCTGTATAGTATCAAATGTCAAGAATGTAATGAAGATTACATAGGTCAAACAAAGCTTACTCTAAGAAATAGACTGACTATTCACCAACAACAAACACTAGTCAGAAGCAAAACAGCTGCAGCATAAGCCACATCTATATATATATATATATCATCATCATTTAGTATATGCTTTCCATGCTGGCATGGGTTAAATGGCTTGACTGGAATTGGTAAGCCAGAGAGCTGCATCAAGTTCCAGTCTAACTTGGCATCGTTTCTACAGCTTGATGCCTTTCCTAATGCCAACTACTCCAAGAGTGTAATGGGTACATTTTATGTGTCATCGGCACGGGTGCTTTTATGTATCACTGGCACAGGTGCTATTAGTGTGACATCAGCATCAGTCACAACTATGATTTCACCTAGCTTGATGAGTCTTCTCAAGCACAGCATATTGCCAAAGTTCCTGGTCACTTGTCGTCGCCTCCATGAGGCCCAACATTCAAAGTTCATACTTCACCACCTCGTCCCATGTCTTCCTGGGTTTTACCTCTGTCACAGGTCTCCTCCACAGATAGAGATTGGCACTTCTTTACACAGTTGTCTTCATATTTCATTTGTTTCAGTCATTAGACTGCAGCCATGCTGGGGCACCACCTTGAATAATTTTTAGTTGAATGGATCAACTCTAGTACTTATATATTTATTTCTAAGCCTGGTACTTCTATCAGTCTCTATTGCTGAATTGCTAAGTTATGAGGATGTAAGCACACCGGCAGCAGTGGGGGACAAACACTGATACAAAGACACACACACGATGGGCTTCTTTCAGTTTCTATCTTCTAACCTATAAACAATTATTTATAATCATAAATATTACAATAGTTTAAATAAAACATTGGTCTTGTAAACCAAAATTAAATACTATATTTTTATAACTTGAAAGATTACAAGTGAACTGAACACTTATGATGGGTTTTCAAAACCCCTCTTTACCCAACATAACCTAATACTTTTATGTATAAAATATATATGTAGAAAGGCATTCAGTCTAACATTATCAATTCCTCACTTTGAATGTAAAATTCTATAACTCTGAATTAATGAGATTCTCATTGGTCTGACCTGGGGCATAAACAACAACAACAATTCTATCTAATTAGCACATCAAGTTGATCTCTATTTTATATCCTCTGCAAGATAAGTGCCTTATTAAGGACACAGGCATACCAGTAACAAAATACAAACTTGTAACTCTCCACTTGAAATATAGTATCTTAACAGTTAACTTACATTTGGTTGGCTTCCTTTAATTTTTTCTTTGGTTGCTATTTAAAACAAAAAACAAAAAAAAAATAACTGAAAATGAAATTACAGCAATAAAAATATTTAAACAAGCAATAAATATAATAAAATAATAACTAATGCAGTAACATATAAGGTATATGTAGGAAGAGTGTATCACATGGTAATAAAACTTGGCCAATTAATGTGGAGGATTTGCAGCAAATGAAAAGGAATGAATATCACTTATTCGAGATGCAAAGTTATTTTCCAAATAAGGCTAAGAGAATTGGTACATGTGCATAGTAGAGGTGATCATGTTGGTAAGAACATATGTGTGCTAGATAAACGAACCTTTTGACAGAAGTAACTAAATTAGCTCCTATCTGTTTACTACCCAAGTTTTATAGATAGACAGAGAAACACTTTTCTTTTTAGTGATTATGATATAAACATCCTGCAGTGTCATGTCCATTGATTCACTGAGGGTGTCTATATTACAGTTCAGTAGTTTCTTGCCTTTAACCCTTTTGATACCAACCCAGCTGAAATTGGCTCTGGCTCTGTAGTGTCTTGTTTTCATAAGTCTTGAATTAAAATCTTCCACCAAAGCTTAGCCATAATTTATGTTCCTAACACCAGCTTAATGATAACTAAGTTATTTTACTAAATTCTTTGTTATATTTAAAATTAATTGAAAGAAACACAGCATCTCGAAATAAATACGGTAACGAAAGGGTTTAGCAAAAGTAAAATTGTCTAATGTTCTTCAACAGTAACTTCCTGGATTAGAATTTTCTGGATAAGCTTTCTCATTGTAGTATGAGTCAACAGTGCTGTTTAAATTCATTCAGACAATGCCAATGTTGCTGTCTCCAAGAAACCAATTATCTCTACTACACTCATTTATATAAATAATCTTGTAGCTTTCCATCAACCTCCTGTACTGTTTATGCTTCTTGCTCAATATTAACCCTTTGAACCCTAGATGCCTGTTGTTCTGGACACCCTCACCCCATGTTCCCTGGGTAAAAGAGCAAATAAAATGATTTCTTGCCTAATATTACTTCAGTATAACTAAAATGTGATTTCTGTCTCTCATATTGAAATAAAATACCAAATAGAGGGCAACATTATCCTTACCACTTGTTTTTTTGTTTTGTTTTTTTATCGCCAATACTGGCGCTTGTGGAGCCACTCGAGCCAGCAGTTGCTGACTGGTTTTCCAATGCAGAAAATATTGGCCGGTAAAGCGGCTGCTGGAGTATTTGCATCTGTGGCTGAAATAGCAGCTACTGAGGTTCTGAGGGTTAAGTACCTCTGTCTTTCAGTCCCACACACTAAGCAAAGGTTTTTCCTCTTAGATTTTGTGATTCTATCCAATTAGTCCTTTCAAAATTTCTAAACTGAGTGACTGACTCAATCAAGCCTCCTAAATTTAGAGACTCCCAGCTTCTAAACTTAAAATCCTTTGATTTCTAAGATGAGAATAAGATTATTGCCATAAAGAAACTTCCCAAAGTTCTACATCCTGAAACCATGCTGGCTTAAAAGGTTAAGCAAAGAACAGAGCTTTGGTGAATACCTGCCTGTTTGTTAACTATATTATATTCCTCACCCACCTCATTACCAATTCTAACTCTATTTTTAACACAGTCAAAACATTATCCCCTTTGAAAACCTTATGATTCACAGCTCTATCATTCATGTATCTCATAAATGAATAGTGAACCTGCAGGTAATGCTTTTCTTGATGACTAGATGAAATCCAAAACAAAAGTTTATTGCTGAGAGTAACTTAGCCAAGAAATACTGAAACTATTGTTCTTCTAAAAACTTTAATACATTTGAAACAAAGAACAATGATGTCGAGAATTATGCTGGATCTAGAATGGAGAATGGTGGAGGCGCAATGGCCCAGTGGTTAGGGCAGTGGACTCGCAGTCATAGGATTGCGGTTTCGATTCCCAGACCGGACGTTGCGAGTGTTTATTGAACGAAAACACCTAAAGCTCCACGAGGCTCCGGCAGGGGATGGTGGCGAACCCTGCTGTACACTTCCACCACAACTTTCCCTCACTCTTACTTCCTGTTTCTGTTGTGCCTGTAATTCAAAGGGTCAGCCTTGTCACACTGAATCTCCTCAAGAACTATGTTAAGGGTACACGTGACTGTGGAGTGCTCAGCCACTTGCACGTTAATTTCACGAGCAGGCTGTTCCGTTGATCGGATCAATTGGAACCCTCGACGTCGTAAGCAACGGAGTGCCAACAACAACAGAATGGAGAATGAAATTTTTTTATGTGCAGGTGAAAGCATTCTAACTGAAACAAAATGTCAACAGAACAAGTGAAACTATTTCAGTGATTACAACTTTTTATCTATTATTTTAATACATCCATTTTCTTACTTTCACACATGTACACCAATTCACAGAGTTTTATTTGCTTATTTTTAATTTTGTGACATCATTTTATTTTTATAACTTTCCTTTCAAAAGTTATTTGTCTAATCAAAACATGATTAAAAGTAGTGTTATGCAACTTTTTCTTTGTTTTAACATATTTTTGTTTGAAAAATAACTTCATGACTTGCTACAGTCTTTAATAAAAATGGAATGGTTCAGTATTGAATTAAATACCTGACCATAATTAGTTCCGTTCCTCTATGTTCTGAGTTTACCTTATAAAATAATACTAAATTAAATTAGTCATGGGCCAAGTCCATTGTTGGCTGAAACATCTCAGATTATAACTGATATTAATTTTATGAAATTATGTGGAAAGTAACGACTTACTGTTGATTTCAAGATTTTGCTGGATTTAGCTGAAAATATAAATAAATGAAACATATTTATCACAAATTTTGGTTTATTTTACTAAACCTAAAATCCTTATATTTTGGGAAGGGGAAAAAGAAATTTATATTTAAATCTTTGCTCTAAATCTCTAGCTTTTACTCATTAATATTAAAATATTATCTAAAAGACAGGTAAAATATGAAGTTTTTTAATATCAAACCATCTCAATTCAATGAGTACTAATGAGTTCATATTAAAATTAAAATCTTGCTCAAAATCTCATTATAACATGAATGATACTACAAAATTTCAGTTGATCAACACCAGTATAATATACCAATATATAAAGTTACAGATATTTTACTAAACCCCTCCAAAATACTGATTATAATGAAAAATTACTGAATAAAAATGTAGTCAATAGTTACAAAAGTGTTAAATATAACATTGATGCAGCTAGATTTCATTATTAATAAAGCTGTAAAATAATGGTTAAAATTAATATTATTATGAAAGATATAGGGACAACTATTCTGATTGGTGCTATAAGAAAGATCACCAAAGGAAGATGGCAAGTCAACCAACTAAATGATTCAAGCCAGAAGCAGTTTCTAAAACAGGGGTTTTCAAACTTTTTATTTTCAAACTTTATATTTCAGGCTTTACTTTAGAGACCCCCTTATAAATGCTTATGAAATTTATACATAAATATTTGCTTAAAAAAACTTATATTTTTACATTTATTTATTTAACATCAACATCATCATCATCATCGTTTAACGTCTGATTTCCATGCTAGCATGGGTTGGACGATTTGACTGAGGACTGGTGAAACCAGATGGCAACACCAGGCTCCAATCTAAATTTGGCAGAGTTTCTACAGCTGGATGCCCTTCCTAACGCCAACCACTCAGAGAGTGTAATAGGTGCTTTTACGTGTCACCCGCACAAAGGCCAGTCAGGCGATACTGGCAACGGCCACGCTCGAAATGGTGTCTTTTATGTGCCACCCGCACAAGAGCCAGTCCAGGGGCACTGGCAACGATCTCGCTCGAAAATCCTACGAAGGCCAGTCAGGCGATACTGGCAACAGCCACGCTCAAAATGGTGCATCTTATGTGCCACCCGCACAAGAGCCAGTCCGGGGGCACTGGTAACGATCTCACTTGGCTTGCCGGGTCTTCTCATGCACAGCACATTTCCAAAGGTCTCGGTCAGTAGTCATCGCCTCGGTGAGGCCCAATGTACGAAGGTCTTGCCTCACCACCTCAGCCCAGGTCTTCCTGGGCCTACCTCTTCCACGGGTTCCCTCAACTGTTAGGGTGTGGCACTTTTTCACGCAGCTATCCTCATCCATTCTCACCACATGTCCGTACCAGCGCAATCGTCTCTCTTGCACACCACAACTGATGCTTCTAATGTTCAGCTTTTCTCTCAAGATACTTACACTCTGACGGGTATTCACATTGACATTACACATCCAACAGAGCATACTGGCTTCATTCCTTGCGAGCTTACGCATGTCCTCAGCAGTTACAGCCCATGTTTCACTGCCATGTAGCATGGCTGTTCGTACACATGCGTCATACAGTCTGCCTTTTACTCTGAGTGAGAGTCCCTTTGTCGCCAGCAGAGGTAAGAGCTCTCTAAACTTTGCCCAGGCTATTCTTATTCTAGCAGCTACACTTTCAGTGCACCCACCCCCACTACTAACTTGGTCACCCAGATAGCGGAAGCTATCGACTACCTCTAGTTTTTCACCATGGAATGAGATAGAAGTTGTTTCCTGTTTGTTTACAGTCTTTATTGCACCTGAACATCTGCCACATACAAAAACTAACTCCCTAGTTAACCTGCCTTTGATATTGCTGCACCTCTTATGTGTCCATAGCTTGCACCGGGTACATCTTATAGAGTTACTACCTACTCCTTTTCTACATACTGAGCAGGGCCATCTACCTGAAGGGGTTTGTGTTTTATTTACCTTCCTACTTATTAGGATTTTGGTTTTAGCTAGGTTGACTCTAAGGCCCTTCAATTCTAGACCTTGCTTCCACACCTGAAACTTATCTAGTTCTGATAGTGACTCCTCAATTAGTGCAAGGTCATCAGCATAGAGGAGCTCCCAGGGGCAACCTGTCTTGAACTCCTCTGTGATTGCCTGGAGGACTATGATAAATAGGAGGGGGCTGAGGACGGAACCTTGGTGGGCCCCTACCTCTACCCGGAATTCATTGCTGTACTCATTTCCAACCCTCACCTTACTGGCAGCATCTCTGTACATGGCTCGCACAGCTCTCACTAACCATTCTTCTATCCCAAGTTTCCTCATTGACCACCAGATAAGGGATCGGGGGACCCTGTCAAAGGCTTTCTCCATGTCAACGAAAGCCAGGTACAGAGGTTTATCCTTGGCTAGGTATTTCTCCTGCAGCTGTCTTACTAGAAATATGGCATCAGTAGTGCTTTTACCTGGCACGAACCCAAACTGCATCTCATCTAAATTGATTCGCTCCCTAATTAGTTGGGCTATGACCCTCTCCGTAACTTTCATAACCTGATCTAACAGCTTGATGCCTCTGTAATTATTTGTATCTAAAGCGTCACCTTTACCTTTGTAGCAGTTGACTATGGTGCTGCTACACCAGTCATTGGGTATGACTCCTTCGTGTAACACCTGGTTTGTAATACGGGTGACTAGGCTGTAGCCAACACTGCCAGATATTTTGAGCATCTCTGCAGTGATTCCTGATGGGCCAGGGGCTTTCCCTGTCTTCATATTCTTAATTGCTTTATCTACCCTGGTACTATCAACTCGGATAGCTGGTTCCTCTGTTGGGTCGACATACGGCAGCCTCTCTTTCTCCCATTCATTCTCTTTATTAAGCAATCTATCGTAGTGGCATCTCCAGACCTCTTTCTTTGCAGCCTCATTTAGTGCAAGCGTACCATCATCCATGCGAACACATTTCTCTCCTACAACATCACTATTCTCTCTCCTACACTATCTTGCAACACGAAATACCTCGAGTCTTTGGTCCTCATGGCGCAGAACATTGGCAAATCTTTCCTTATCTGCTTCCCCTCTGGCTAAATAAACCTGTCGCCTAGCCTCCCTTCTGGCACATTGGTACAATTCCCTGCTACCACCGTTCTTCCAGTCCTTCCAAGCCTGTTTCTTTTGTCTAATAGCCCTGTCTACCTCCTTGTTCCACCACCACGTTACTCTGGGTCGAGAGGGGATCTTACACCAGCCACAGATCTGGTCGGTAGCATTCAACAGGTTGTCCCGCAGAAATCTCCAATTATCTTCCACGTTGTATGATGCTATATCCCCTTCTATTTCGTCAAATGCTTCAAGTAACTTGTCTCTAAATCTCTGTCCATTTGCAGGGTCTTTAAGCTTCCACACCCTTCTCCTCCAAGCCGGTCTAATTCTGGGCACCCATTTTGCCTTGATCCCGAAGTCGCTAACTACTAATCTATGTTGTGGGGTACATTCTTCGCCAGGGTAGGTTTTGGCATTTATAAGCCACCCTCTTTCCCTATTTCTGGCAAGGATGTAGTCGATTTGGCTAGAGTGTCTGCCGGAGCGGTAGGTGACTAGGTGACTAGCAGGTTTCCTGAAGTTGGTATTGCAGACCATAAGATCGGTTGCATCACAGAACTCCAGCAGTCTGGTTCCCTCCTCATTGCGGGAACCGAAGCCATAGACTCCATGTATGCCATGGAAGCCTCCAGCACGACGTCCAACATGACCATTGAAGTCTCCAGCCACAAAGAGAAAGTCCCTGTCACTCGTCGACGAGGTAGTTTGCAAGAGGGTGTCATAGAATTGGTCTTTCAGACCATCTGGTAGCCCCGGTTGAGGTGCATAGGCTGAGATGACAGTAGCTAATCTATGATGAAGCACTAGTCTAATCTTAAGTACTCTGTCACTTACTCTAACTACCTCGATTACCTTATCCACCCATTTCTCTGCTAGAAGTATTCCTACGCCCCCGACCCCGTCAGTGTTCCCTGCCCAGAAAATCTTGTACCTGTGTTCTTTGCCTGTGAGGAACCTCGCAGAACCTCCTCTCCATCTTACTTCCTGGATGCAGCACATATCTACGCGTCTCCGTTCAAGCATCTCAACAATTTCACCAGATCTACCTTTCAGCGTGCCGACGTTGAGAGTGCCAATCCTAACAGTATGGGTGTTGGGGGTGTGGGCCTGTAGCCTGGGAAGAGGAAAAGCAGTGTCGTGTACCTGAAAAGAAAGCTTGCAATTGGCAGAATTCATAAGCAAAACAGTACCTACAACCTGCAAACATTACTCAAACTTTATGCGCTACCCAAAGGTAGGGGAGGGGATGGCCGAGGCCACTAGATGGGTTCCGGGAGACAGCCGAGGATGACAGAGGAATGAACTTCCGGTGGAGGGGGTGGGAGGGCGGGTGTACCACCAGCCAGAAGATAGACTTCTTAATCGTAGATTCTAAATATTTGAGAGACAACAATGCATAAATCGTAATTTTTAAAAGAGCAATGAAACCTAGGTAAATAGAATAGATAAGTAGCATGAATTTAAGAAGCCTTTGTACAAGGAAAGATGGCGAAGCTTAGGAACAAATAGGTTTATTGTCAATTAAAAGATTTCGATTAAAAAACATATATAAAATCAAATTGCCCATAAAAAATATTTGCTGTCTTGTCCTTGTAGACCCCCTGTGGTCCGCGGACCACAGTTTGAAAACCCCTGTTCTAAAACATCAGAATAGGATAGTTGCAGGAGCCTTAATCCTTTAGCATTTAAACTAGCCATATCTGACCCAAATATTCTACCTGTTTTATGTTCAAACTGACCAGATCTGGCCTCTCACACCTACCCTATAATGTCATTCTAAAATAAATCGTTGAAATCTTGAAGCTGTGAGATAATGCATGATTATTTCATAAATAAATAAGCATTACCTTTTATAGAGTAATTTGAATGCTAACAGGTTAACTTAAGGGACTAAATGAAAGTCAACATAGATGGCATTTCCCTCCATACTAACTTCTGCCTTAGAGAGGAAACTCCAAAGCATAACCTCCTCTATAGTCTTTTAAGGTAGAGGAATGTTTTAATATCAATGTGCAAGTAAGTTTAAGAAATTAGCATGAAAGACATCATCATCATCATCATTTAACATCCACTTTCCATGCTAGCATGGGTTGGACGATTTGACTGAGGACTGGTGAAACCGGATGGCAACACCAGCCTCCAATCTGATTTGGCAGAGTTTCTACAGCTGGATGCCCTTCCTAATGCCAACCACTCAGAGAGTGTAGTGGGTGCTTTTACGTGTCACCCGCACGAAGGCCAGTCAGGTGGTATTGGCGACGGCCACGCTCAAAATGGTGTATTTTATGTGCCACCCGCATAGGAGCCAGTCCAGGGGCACTGGCAACGATCTCGCTCGAAAATCCTATGAAGGTCAGTCAGGCGGTACTGGCAACGGCCACACTCAAAATGGTGTATTTTATGTGCCACCCGCACAAGAGCCAGTCCAGGGGCACTGACAACGATCTCGTTCGAAAATGAGTAACTGAAACAACAGATCCCTCTCAACATCCTAATATGACTTGATGGAAATGGGTATGTCAAAGTGGACTTCCAATCTTTTAACAGTCAAGTTCTTTGACTTGCAATTCTTGAAAATGAATTGGCACCTATCATTTTCAGCTTAGATGAATGAATGAGTAATACCAAATCAAGATGGGTCCAGTATATAAACATTCAAAAGCAAGTTTAAAAAAAAAACAAAACAATGTCCAACCTGATATTTGTTGATCTGTCTTCTGCAAACGTTGATTTTCATTTGGAACTGTCCCAATATCCGGGGGAAGCTGCTTTATAGCTTGATTACTGATTGTCAAAGAGTCTCCAATTCCACTCAAAGAGTCTACAATTCTATATGATCTGGTTTTACTTAAATTTGTCTCTCTGCTTCGTCGTCTTAGTTTCTCTGAAACTGAATGAGCTGATACTTGTTCAGCCTCTGTTGTATGGTCACTAGCAGATTTTCGTTTTGTTCCTCTACGTTTTAAGCTAAGATCTTGAGACTTTGAAGGCTTTGGAGAGACTGATGGATTAGCAACAGAAGATCTTTGTTGCAAGGAAGAGCAGGAAGGAGTTGTTTGGCTCTCTTTACCTCTTAAGTAATACTTCTTTGAGTGTTCAATGTTTTGCTGAAAGATAGCTTCATCATCTACTTGTATTTCATTTTCAGCCAGTTCTTTTACCCTAGAAGTACTTTTATTCTTGCTTACAGATTTTACTTTGATATTAAATTCTTGTTCTTCTCTGTCATCATTTTTGATTTCATTAAGAAAATCAAAATCATTAGTTGTAGCAGGCATGTCTTCATCTTGCATTACATTGGCTGGACATTGGACCTCACTTCTCTTTCTATCTCTGGTTAGAGTCAAATATTTTACCTGGCCAGCCATGATCTCATATAAGTCAGGCTTATCCAGTTTTGTGGCTGTCTTGTTTCCTTCCTGGGTCTTACCAGCTTCATTTTCTTCTTGAGATTCACCAGCTTCACTTTCATCCTGGGTCTTACCAGCCTCAATTTCATCCTGGGTCTCACCAGCCTCACTTTCATCCTGGGTCTTACCAGCCTCACTTTCATCCTGGGTCTTACCAGCCTCACTTTCATCCTGGGTCTTACCAGCCTCACTTTCATCCTGGGTCTTACCAGCCTCACTTTCTTCTTGGGTCTCACCAGCCTCACTTTCTTCCTGGGTCTCACCAGCCTCACTTTCTCCCTGGGTTTCACCATCTTCGCTTTCTTCCTGGGATTCACTATTCTCACTTTCTTCCCGAGTCTCACCAACCTTTCTTTCTTCCTGGATTTCACCAGCTTTGCTTTCTTCTTGGGTCTCACCAGCTTCACTTTCTTCTGGTATCACATCAACTTCATGCTGTATCATGCTAGACTTGCTTCTATCTTGGGTGACGCTTATCTTGCTGTCATTCTGAATTGCACCAGTCTCAAATTCTTCTTGAATTCCACTAAGATTGTGCTTGTGCTGGGTTACAGCAACTTCACTTTCAGCTTCGGATGTAGAGTCCTTGCTTTCTATTTCTGACACATAATCCTTGCTTTCTATTTGGGATTCACCATCCACATTCTCACTCTGGAGTGCATCAGCTTCACTTCCATCCTGGGGCACACCAGTCTCACTTTTTTCTTGGGCCACATCAGCCTCACTTTCATCTTGGGTCTTGCCAGCTTCGCTTTCTTCCTGGGTCACCCAAGCCTTGCTTTCATCTTGAATCACAGAATCCTTGCTTTTATCTTGAGTTACACCACCTTCATTTTGGGTCATGCCTGTTTTTCTTTCATTTTGGATGAAATAGATTTCACTTTCATCCTGAGTTACACCTGTTTTGTTGCTCTGTTTTCCATCAGCCTTGCTTTCAACCAGAATCATATCAATTTCAGTTTTATTTTGGGCCATATTGTCCTCACTTTTGTCTTGTATTTTGCCAATATCATCTTCATTCTGAAATGACTTAGTCTCACTCTTATCTAGGCTTAACTCAATGTCAGTTTTAACATGGGGCATGCTAGTGTCACTTTCACACTGGTGGACACTTGCGTTTTCCCCTTTTGCACTCTCGTCAACTTCACCTGAAACTTTACTGATTTCAACTTGTGACAAGCTTTCAACTTCAAACAGTGGAATGTCTTCTTCTTCTCCACCTTCACTCTGACTGACACTCCTGTTTTCCCCTTTCGTGCTCCTATCAATTTCACTGATTTCATCTTCTGACAAGCTTTCAACTTCAAACAGTGGAATGTCCTCTTCTTCATCTTGTGCTGTACTAACCTCTACTTTGCTCTTTGTTACACTGATTTCCTTTTCATCTGTAGTCACATCAACTTTATCTTGTAATACATTTTCATTATTCTTACCCACCCCTGATTTCCTTCTTGCTTCATCTATACCTGTTACTACTATTTCTTCCACATTACTACTTAGTTCTTTTTCTTTTCTAGTTTCTCTCTCAGGTTTCATTTTGTCATCTTGCACATCTACTGGAATTTTTTCTGCATGCTGATCGTGTTTCTTTTCAATGTCTTCATTTAATGTCATTTGATTTTCCTTTTGTAGGTTTTTCGTATCTTTATTTTCTGTTTGATACACAAATGCTGCCTCCCGATTGATACCTATGAGATCTTCATTATGTAATCTTATATATTCTTCATCAAGTATTTCAACAATTGGTTCATCTTGTACTTCAATCACTTCATTTTCATCCTCAATTACAACCATCTCTTCATGTAGCTCTAAAACAACATTGTTTACAGGAACAAAATCTTTGACAGGTTCTTCATTCAGTTCCATCTGTCCCTCTAGCATTCTACCATAATTGGTCTTGCTCTCATGCTGGTCTGCTATATTTTGCTTTTCCTGTGTATGGGCTACCATTTCATTTTTGCTTCTCACTTCAATTTTTTCATCCGTTTTATTCTGACTCACATTTGAAGAAACAGTCTCTTCATTTAAACTTTCCAAGGAAAATGTCTGAATGAATTCACTTGTATATTCTACATCTTTAGTTTCCAATGGCATTTCTGCAAGATCTTCAACGAAAGTGTCTTTATCAGTTGCCACATCACTTTGTCCGATTTTGGTTTCTTCACAATTTGTAGATTTCTCTTTTAATTTCAAAGATCCTATATCAGGTGTTACCTCTTTTAACTCAGATGGTTTTTCTTCAGTAATATCCTCGCAGTCAGAATTCCTATTGCTAGAGATAACAGCAGCATCCTGCTTAGATTTAATGTCTTTATCATAAGTGATTTTTCTGGAGGTCTTAAATTCAGAATCAGAAGAAGATGGTGAATCTGAAATCTCCTTGTTTTCTCTGATGATGAACCTGTCTTTTTCTTTCCCTTTATTATCACTTAATGCTGCATCATCCCTACTTTTAATATTTTTAGTAGAATTTAGGAAGTTTTTAGTTGATGCGGTCATAGATTGCTGGTTTCCACTACAGCTGATATCAGTAAGGCTCACAGTAAGTTTCTTAAGAAAGCTGAGTGAAGAAGAAGAGTTAGCCAAATTGACATGAGAAGTATGTTTAACTGAGTTTTCTGAGTCTGAAAGGTTTGTTAAATCTTTTGTTGTGCGTTGGCTCAGCTGGAAGCTTGGTATTGTCTCAGTCAAACTGGCACTTTTTCTTGGTTGAGAAATCACAGAATTATTAGGTTTCTCAGGTTTATATTGTAACTTTTCTTTTGATGCATGTTTATCGCTTGCATCTCGCAATACTTTTAAACTTTCTTCCAAACACATTCGATTAACATCATCAATTTTCCATGTTTTTTCTCTCTCACTTGAATTCGGAGGGTTTTTCTCTGATTGTACTGCATCTGATTTTGATTGCTTGTTTCCATGGTTGGAACAATCCTCAGACAAATCTGATTCATCTGAGCTATCTTCAACTGCTACATTTGTGGTATCCAGAAAATGTTCAGTATTTTCAGAATTCACTGTCAAAAATCCAAGTGATGAGTCACTTGTTGACATTTCTGTTATATCAGTAGGTTTTGCCTCAGTAGCTGCGGCAGCTTCTAAAGTCAGAACCAAAACAGAAAAAAGAAATTAGAATATATATGAATAATAGATACCTTGCATATAAAAGAATGCTAAGATTAGAAAAGAATGGCAAAAATACTATAAAAACAATTTAACAGCTATTTTCCATGCTAGAAAGGGTAGGGTGTGTTTTCAAATTTGGTTCCATGCATACTGCTGGATTATCTCTTTTTCTATGTAGATGTTTCATTCTAAAACTACTCATGACTCAAGTATGAGTTGTTAAATACTTTATGAGAAGCATCATCAGTATAAGCCAGTTTTTCCATGTTTCTTGGACATGCCTTCTCCAGCAAAGATTCAAACCTTTTATTATTAGTTTTTCATCACCTCCTTAGCAACAATTACACAAAATCATTTAAATTTGCAGTACAATCTATAAAACTTCTGTGCTATAGATCAATATAAATACAGATGCACACATGACCATGCAGTTAAGAAGTTTACTTTGCAACCACATGGTTTTAGGTTCAATTCCACTATGTGGCATATTGAGCAAGTGTCTTGTACTATAGTCTTGAGTTGCCCAGTGCCTGGCGAATGAATTTGATAGATGGAAACTGTATAGAAGCCTGTCATTAACATTTGTGTGTGTGTGTGTGTGTGTGCGTGCGTGCGTGTGTGTGCGTGTGTGTGCGTGTGTGTGTGCGTGTGTGTGTGTGTGTGTGTGTGTGTGTGTGTGTGTGTGTGTGTGTGTATATCTCACCATTTAACTACTGTTGGTTTATTTATTCCCTGTGTATTAGCAATCCAGCAAAAAGAGACTGATAGAATACTAGGGATGATTTGATCAATTAAAACCTTTCAAAGTAGTAACCTAATATGACTGCAGTCCACTAGCTGAAACAAGTAAAAGAATAAAATAATAAAATAAAATTAACTAGATAATAATAATAATAATTTTAAAACTGCTTATTTTTCAAGACCTTAACCTTTAACACAGTGTAGGAGCATCATGTCACCATATGACTTTTCTCCCCTGTAGTAACAGGGCAGTGGCAGGGGAAACAATTCTAGAGAAAATGCAGTTTGCTAACGGTTAAATAACTGCTATGCTGAATAACAGGGACCAGCTTGTTAAGAATCGCCAAACAATTCATTAATACATAAAAAGAGTCATGTAGACACATAGGGTAGTCTCCATGGCATATATATTCCCCACCCAAATGAGATACTGGTCCATTACAGGATTACTCATTTTCGCCAGCTGAGCAAACTGAAGCAACATGAAATGAAGCATTTTGCTTAATAACGCAATACACGCCACCCAGTCCAAGAATCGAAACCACAATCTTACGATCATGAATCCAATACACCTAACCACTAAGCCACCCACCTCCACCATTAATACATACATCTTACAAAACTCACTACAATACAATGAAGATTTCTGTCAATAATTACCTTGTGATTGTTTGATACCCATTGCAAGATCATCTGCAGTAATTTTCTTTCTAATTTTCATAACTATTTTTGGTTTGTGAAGAGAAATTTCATCATCTTCTTCAGCATCTAGTAAAAACAAATATTCCTTTGACAATAAGATTGAATACAAAATATTTTAAACATCAAATCAATTACAGTATTATCGTGTCTATTTTGCAATACCGACATAGTTGAAACGCAAGCATCTCAGATGTGAAGTGTAGCTATAACTTTTTTCTTTTTTTTTAAGAGCTTTTTATATTAGAGAATAGTAATAAACAGGTGAAGTGATTAATGTCTAGTTTGAAATGTTGAAAGGTTATGGTATAACATAGTTTTAGCCATATGGCAGTGTAGTTAAGAAGTTTGCTTTGCAACCATATGGATCCTGGTTTGACACCTTGGGCAAGTATCTTCTACCACAACCTTGAGATGGCCAGTCTAAGTAAAATTTGTTAGACAGAAACAGTGTGGCAACTCAATGTGTGTGTGTGATTATATATATATATATATAAAGGAGACCACTAGGTGGACTGTTAATGTGCTAGAAGAAGATCACATGTAATGTGTCTACTAAGACCGAATTGTTCTCAAAGGAAATGGTCTCCTTTATATATACATATACAATAATCCCTTATCATCATCATCATTTAATAACCACTTTTCCATGCTCACATGGGTTGGATAGATTTTCTACAACTGGATGCCCTTCCTGTTTCCAACCTTCACCTGTTTCCAAGGAAGGTAATATTTTTCCATGACCAAACATGTTTTGAAACATAGGAATTGAAGGACACCTCTTGCACGACAGTGACTCACACATAAACATGTGCGCACGCGCGCACACACACACACACACACACACACACACACACACACACACACAAGGCGGTGAGCTGGCAGAAACGTTAGCACGCCGGGCGAAACGCTTAGCCGTATTTCGTCTGCCGCTACGTTCCGAGTTCAAATTCCGCCGAGGTTGACTTTACCTTTCATCCTTTCAGGGTCGATTAAATAAGTACCAGTTACGCACTGGGGTCGATATAATCGACTTAATCCGTTTGTCTGTCCTTGTTTGTCCCCTCTGTGTGTAGCCCCTTGTGGGTAGTAAAGAAATAACACGTGCACAGACACACACATCAACCAAATCCACTCACAAGGCTTTGATTAGACTGGGGCTATAGTAGAAGACACCTACCCAAGGTACCACATAATGGGACTGTACCCAAAACCATGTGGTTGAGAAGTATACTTCTAACCACACAGTACACCTGCATGCACGCACACACACACACACACATACACATATAGAGGCCAACAAAGAAGGTAAGTTTCATATGCAACAGGAACAGTAAGTACTAAGAGCACTCAAGACACAGTTTCACTCAAATATCCAAGCAATTCCCTAAAAGTTGTCAACAGCTTTTGTTACCTAGGTGATCAAATTAGCTGTCAGGGAAGATGTTCTGAAAGTGTGATAGCTAGAATAAGAACGGGCTGGAAAAAAGTTCAGGAAGATATTTCTTCTGCTAGCAACCTAGGGTTTATTCCTCAAGGCTAAGGGCACACTGTATGATGCTTATGTGTGAAGTGTGCTGCTTCACATCAGTGAGATGTGGGCTTTGAGTGTGGAAGACGGGAAAGAAATGAGGTGAGTAACTTTGTTGGATGTAACATACTAGTGTGCACAAATGACAAAGTATATATGAACTGAGAGACAAACTGGGTATAAGAAGAATTAGGTGTAGTATACAAGAGAGAAAACTGCATTAGTATGAGCAGGTGTGCCTACTGTTTTGTACATACTATTGCCCATTCTATACCCTCACATCTCTTCACTATCTATTCTCATGGCCACTGTGCTGATTCTATCCCCTCCCATCTCATCATTTCTTCTACTCACTGTGCCATGCTTCCCATTATAGAAAAGAAAATACTCTTCTTGTGTATATTGAATATTTCCCTTCTCTATACTGTCACCACACTAACATGGAAAAATGGACATAAAAATGACTGAACGAACTATTTGCGTTGCCAACTAAGTAGAATATGCTTTGTTAAGAAAATATAAGACTTAAACAAGTCCATTGCTTTCAGTACATGACCAGATCCATTTCAATTTGCATTATCTATTGTCTAAAAATTTCCTTTAACTGATCTTATTGCAGGTAAATTATTTCCCTTGTTTCCTTTTTTAGATCTTAAACATCTCAAGAGGGAGTTTTTGTCCACTAATTACTTGGACAAGTTCAGTTGACCAAAGTTTTTCAACTCCTTGTATTACATATGTGACACTCTACTGTATTTGTATTTAGTAGGCATGGCTGTGTGGTTAAGTAGCTTGCTTCCCAACCATGTACTTTCAGGTTCAGTCCTACTGTACAGCATCATGGGCAAGTGTTTTCTACTGTAGCTCCAGGTTGACAACAGCCTTAAGAGTAAATTTGGTACACAGAAACTGAAAGAAGCCCTTCATATATACATGTGTGTGTGTGCACACACACCCTTATCTTGATGTCATGTGATGGTTGTAAATGTGTGTAACCTTCATTAAAACAATGTTAATCATTTCCAATCTTCCATAAAACATGCCTGGCCATGAAGAAATATTATCTTACTTGGAAACAGGAAGAGCATCTGGCATTAGAAAATCCGCTTCAACAAACTTTGTCCGATCAAGCAAGCATGGAAAAGTTGTTGCTAAAACGATGATGACAATGGTGATGATGATGGGCAGAATGCTACCCTGATGTATTTTCCCTTACACTACTTTGTTGAAATTAAAAATAATCATAGCTTACCTTGTGATTGCTTCACTCCATCTGCTATGTCTTTTGCTGTTATTTGTCTTCTTGGTCGCTTCAGCCCTTTTGAAGAATTTTTCTGAAAGCCTACATGACTATCTGACAACAAAGAAGACATTTTATTAGTTTTACAAAACTTGAGGCAGAGATGGATGGATTGTAATAGCAGCACATTCTCATTTATTCCTCATTAGTTTACCTCTGAAATCTAAGTTTTTAAACCCTAAGTTAATCAAATTTTAACAAAACTTCCTTTAAAACAAGTGAATTCTTCATTTCTGTTTACAGATCAAGTTGAGCCTCATGAATTATTATTACAAATGATAGTTTATAGATTAACATAGATGAGAAAAGTAGCTGCATCAGATGGCAGAAAGATCTATAAGTGAAAGTGTTGCTAACTACAGCACTAGTCAATGTGAAAGTGGCCTTAGATTGGTCATCATAGTCTTATGTTGTCTTACTTCAACAGAAATGACCCTATATCTGCTGAAGAAAGACAGCAATCACAAGAAAAGAAATATGTAATACATAACAGAGCAGCTCTCAGCCTTTGTTTAGAAGTCTTTTCCACTGGTACCTTTTGACAAAGAGAACAGTGCACTAGTCTAGATTGACCTTCAATCATGTAATACATTTGGTCACTTGCAACAGAGTTGACTTCTAAAAAGCATCTCTGGTTCAAATGAAAAGTATGGGCTTCACTCAAAACTGAGATAAATGAGTAATAACATATTCATTGCATTTAGAAACGTAAAACATTTATCTTTTTTTTAACCCTTAACTTCCTGTCAGACAAGGTAGTGTACAGGACTGCATCTGTCAGCCAATCCTGAAACACATATCACAAGAATTGTATTAACCTTGATTACATTCATTTTGAAGATGAGGAACTGTAAGTGAGAAAGACACTAATCTCTTTGTCTATTGTTAATTTCTGTTCTGTAACAACCGTTACATGACTGAGCTTTTTACTTAGTAATTTAACTCTGAACATTCTAGTAAACATTTTCTTATTAGAAATTATATGCTACAAGAATAGGCAAGCCTAAAAATCCTTCTACAGTTTAGATGCAAATGACATTTGTATAACTAATGCTATGTACAATTGCAATAACTAACGATCTGAATGAAGAATTCTGAATTAAGAGAACAAGATGTAATTACAATTACAAATCTGAAGACAAGAAGAGATCTTCATAACAATAAGATAAAATGAGATTTAACAATCTATTCATACATTATTAAGCTTCCCTTTCTCAGCAATTCATCACCATCATTTAACATGACTGTTCCATGCTGACATGGAATGTACCAGGAAATCACTCAAATTATTATTTAAAAAAAACCCATCATTTCTGAGATGTTTTGATTTTACAAAGTTAGTACCTATAGTTAATGTTTCTGTATGGCATCACATTTGACATTTTCAATGTGACACCAGAATGTTACACATGATCATACACCCACAATCAAGACAATCCAACAGTAATTACATCCAATATCTGAGAGGTACAGGGTTTGACTCTCTGTAGCTTTATCTTCTAAAGGTATTATTTACCCAATCTTCTAAGCTGTTTTCACAGCTATACTGTGTACAAGCTTTACTTTATTTTCTGCGAAATACCAACTCACTTGGCACTTTTAAATTTGTTTATAAAAATGTTCATACGATATAGTTGTTATAAAATAAATGAAAACTGAAACTAAAAATTGATGTAAGGTTAATGACAGATGGAAAAAAAAAAAAAACCTTTAAGTTTCGAAGCTTTTTC
The DNA here is from genome assembly GCF_046866305.1 of Octopus bimaculoides. NCBI lineage: Eukaryota > Metazoa > Mollusca > Cephalopoda > Octopoda > Octopodidae > Octopus > Octopus bimaculoides. The sequence continues at coordinate 131,922,125 of NC_142928.1, forward strand.
TTCTGAAGTTATTGATTCACTCCCCAATACAGGCTCTTCTTCAAGGTCACTAGCAGTTACTGAAAGATCTCTGGAGTGAAAAAGAGTTATAAAAGTAAACATAAAAAAAAAAAAAGATTAACTATTTTTCTGAAAATATGAAATAATATTGTTTAATGATAAATATCTTTTGAAACACAAGCACATTTAGAACCAGAAGTTAACTCTAGATTCTTTATCAATGGATAAGTCATTTACAAATAGTAAAAACTTTAGCATTCTTGTCTACTAAATATAAAATGAGTTCTGATGAGGTTTTAAGAATATAGCAATAAGAAACAAATATCCCTTTGGAAAAGACATCAGTCTGTTTCATTTAACATTCCCAGGTGACCTGGTATCTATTCCTGACAAGCTAAGTGAATTGAGGTGTATAATATTTAATATAATGCTTAAATACACAAGAAAATATTCTAGCAGATTTGAACTCAAGTCTTCATGATAAGTAGTCCAATACCAAATGCACTCAACCATTTATTTCAATTAGAATTAAGATGTTAATATCACCTGGGTTTGTCTAAATAATTATTCAACTAAATAATAGCAAGTTCAATATTGCTTAACTTTGATACGTAAAAAAAAAAATAAAATAAATAAATCAGTAATTCAACATGATATAAACTCTGCCAGGAAAAGGAATTATTGCTAAGAGTTGCGTTTTGTGTACCTTTTCTCTAAAAACAACAATAAACAATAAGAAGAAATAAAGTGAGAAATGTATCTTATTCTGAGTATGACCTCAGTTTACCATAGGAGACATTCCTTGAAAATCTGGAATCTATTCATCACAGCCATAGCAAATTGAGGTACACAGAATTAAATTTTCCATATGCAATAAAGCTGAATTCATGAAAAATATGTTGGCAATTCAATGCTTTACCTATTATACTTAGATTTGTCAGGAATCTATGTCACAATGTCCATTTTTCCATGCTAGTATGGGCAGAAAAGTTTGTTCTACATCATTTAACAATTCATCTGTTTTTGAGTATTTCTTGTTTTTGAAGTTTACTGTTTTGATTACACCACTTCCAATGTTTTCCTCCACCAACAACACATGGGCTGCCTTTTATTCTGCACACATCCTTCATTCTCTTATACATTCATACCCATACAGCCATCTCTCACATACATTAGCTGATGCTGTTAATGCTAACTCGTCTTTCAGATAACCATGTATTCATGGAAGCAGAAAAGCAAATTCTGTTTGTTGGTCAGGAAACATATATGCAAGCACACTGCCATGTATTGAACTTTCTATGGCTTTTGTATGAAAGTAAAACTTCAGATATGCCTAAAGAGTTCGTAGATCGGAAATATATTGGGCTCAGCATGACTCGAAACAGATTTATGTAGGAGCTAGCTGTAAACATGTTTGCTGTAAGTTTGTCCCTACACTAGATCTATAAGGTACACTTGCAGAGGTGAAGTGGAAGATAAGGCAAGAAAGGAATTTAATGGAGAAAGAATGTGTCATGTTGTAGGGGGTGCGTAGAGGATAATAAAAAGAATCAACAAAGAAGAAAGTAAATTAGAGAAAAAGATTACACTGTACAAACAAGTACAAAACTATATATATACAGGGTGTGGTGAACATATTGTCAGCTAAATTATGCAAGAATGAAAATAACACTGACATCTCATTTTAACAGATATATTTACCAAAATTACATAAAAATATCTTGAAATACTAAAGAGTAAATTTATTCAATAAAATCGCCATTGGCTTCAACCACGACCTTCAGACAATTTCAGAATCTCCTACAACTCTTCTGGATGGCCTCCTTGTTTAAGTTGGTGAATGCTGCAATAATCCTTGCCTTCAGTTCATCTTTGGTGTTACAAGGAGTTTTGTTAGCCTCAATCAACTGCACTCCATACATAATAATCAAGGGGGTTGCAGTTTGGAGAGTTATATGGCGAGATGTTAGGGGTGATGTAGTCGCAAAAATTGTCTGTCAGCCATGACAGGGTTCTCCTGCTTGTGTGGCATGGTGCAGAGTCCTGTTTCCAGACATAGGGTCTTCCAACAGCCACCCTCTCAACCCAGGGCAGCACTACCTCCTCCAGGCACTTGATGTAAACCTCCATGTTGAGTCTGCGGCCGTGTGGGAAGATGAAGGAAGGCATAATGTTGCTATCATTAATGATCACTCCAAACACCATGATGTTGACTGGATGTTTGATTTTTATCACTCTTGGTACATGCACTGTCTTCAAATTGACACCCAAACACTCTGAAATGTTTCTATTGGAGCTTTTGGCACAAATGCCAAGCAGTACAGCATGTCCTTTCCAAATTTCTGGTAGAGTGAATTGCATCATGGTGCTGATTTTCTCACATATGGTGCCCAACTGACCCTACTATACTACGTAGTTGACAAAATTAGAAACAAGCAATGCAGATGCGCAAAATTAAAATATAAAATGGCAACAATTTACCCATCGCACCCTGTATATATACAGGACAGCAGATACTCTACACATATGCACACAGATATATAAAGACCTATATACATCAGACAATAGATTACACACAACATGAACATGTACATATACAAATCTATATACTTACACTGCATATAAAATGAAAGAATAGCTAACTCCTTAATCATAAAATCACAAATTATGTTCACATGTATAAATTACACACATACATAAGATACATGAAACTTCTGTCTACACATACATATATGCATCTAGATGTGTGCAAAAAACACAGAAATATGTAAATAGACACGCAAAATCATATGTAAATATAAAAAAATAAATCACTGTAGTTCCATTAATGTAATATATTCAATATATTCAGTTTAAGGGTGTCACCCTCTATTGCTAATCATCATTCCCTCTCTTCTTCGTGTGACTTAACTGGTCTCTCTGGCTATGATATTAATGTTCCTTAGTATTTTTTTTTTTTTTTTTTTTGGCTACTAACCTGATTTCAGTCCTTGCTGGGTTTAACAATCTGCAAATGAACTTATTACTGAAATTAGGTTTGTGAGCTTTTAGAAAAATAAAAACTTCCATTTTTGCTAAACATTCTAATCAATTACGGAGATGTACTTGCATAGCAAGTGACCTGACCTGAGATCGTGTGCTGGAACGAAAACAATTGCAGCATGGCAGGTGTTTTTAAGCCATTCAAGAAACACAGAGATGCAGCATGGAATTTTGCAGAGATGCAGCACGGAAATTTGTCAGTGAACAGGTCGCGGTCTCAAAGTGATGAAAATATTTTGGCAAATTAAATTTAAATGTTGAAGTGAATCTAACAGTTTTTGTGTGTTTCTTAAATGGCTTATAAACACCTTCCATTCTACTCAATCTTCAATTTTAATGCATTTAGAGAGGAATTTAGCCACATCATTAATGTCATTGCATCTGTTTATGTAAATGTCTTATATTTAGTGGAAATGGTGTCATTCAGAAACTTATCATAAATATCATTAGTGACTTCATACAGGTTCTGGTCTTAAGAGAAATTACAAACTTCTTTTTAGAGCTTCTAAAGTTTCTAATGTTAGATTTTAGTTTGGCTTGAAAGGGGCTATAGTACTTATGGAATCTAATATTGGTAACTAAATCATGGCAGTCTGGCTCCCTCAGGATAAAAGATCTAGCCCTTTTTGAGGCAGACCTCCTTGATTTAGTTACCAATATAGGATTACCAATATACAAAGTGCTTCAATCTCAGTGCTCTGGAAGAGCCTGCAAAGTTCATAGGTCCTATCTCGACAAATACCCCATCTTCAGGCTAATCTTTAAAAGTAGATACAGACATGTATAACTACACAGACACCCAAAAATATTACATTTGCATCACACATACATCATGCACTTGATGCATATACCATCACATAATTATTTTATTATTACCTGTAATTGTAAGAATCCATTACTTTGGCAGGTAAAGGTACAGAAGATTTTTCTAATGAAGAACTGTTGCCTGTCATATTGGATGGTATTACTGGAGTTTCGGTTGGAGCTACAAGAAACAATCAAAGTTGTTAGGATGCTTCAGGTTAGTTATATAAAATTTTAAATGGTTACAATCACAATCACCAAGTTTCTAGGATGAGGGTATTCTAGATTATGGATGCATACATAAATGCATTTGCAGGTTTTCATGTGTGCAGATATTTGAATATACTAGCTTCATCTATTTGGTACTTTCAGGAGACCAGGTCATTAAGGAAAAGATAGTCTGATTATCTGAAGACAAGAGGACAACTGTGGACACAAGTTTCTGCCTTCAACAAACACCATCAGCATGTTAGTTTCAAAGAGGCTTTGATTTGTTTAGAAATTATCTTGCTTTTTATATTTGAAGTAGATTGCAATTATCAGATGGTGTTGGTTCATTCTCCTTTGGAAGAGAAGATAATGTCAATAAATCAAGAATTTATCTTCTGTGATATGATATTTAATAAACTTTTGTTCACTTTTATATATATATATATTTACAATTAATTAGGCACGTTAGAAAATCATTCGAGCAAGGTCGTTGCCAGTGCCGCTGGACTGGCTCCTGTGCAGGTGGCATGTAAAAACACCTTTTGAGCGTGGCTGTTGCCAGTACTTTGTGACTGGCCCTCGTGCCGGTGGCATGTAAAAGCACCCACTACACTCTCGGAGTGGTTGGAGTTAGGAAGGGCATCCAGCTGTAGAAACTCTGCCAGATCAGATTGGAGCCTGGTGCAGCCTTCTGGCTTGCCAGTCCTCAGTTAAATCGTCCAACCCATGCTAGCATGGAAAGCAGACATTAAACGATGATGATGATGATGATGAATTAGAGAGGAAATATGAAAGAAAACAATAATACAGAATAGGAACTTACCTTCAGATAGAAACTTCTGTATAAGTGTTTTGGGTGTATTTACTGTTGCAAGTATTCCAGAACTTCGTCGAGAATATCCTTTCTGAGACTGGAATATAAACAGAGAAATTTCTTGAGCCTTCTACATGAATAATGGAATTACATGCAGACCAACATAATATAGTGAGCCAAAACAAATTTTTATGAAGTGGTATTATACCCATGATTTGACCCTTTTGAAATGAACTTTCATTAATGCTAATGACTTTCACATTTCTTTCCCTTTGCTTCTTTTGAAAAGAATGATCATTAACACCAATAACTTTTCTTCTCGTTACAGCATGATTTCAATTGATTAAAAATGCTTTTTTGTTTACTCCATTAATTATGTTAACCTGCACTTAGAATAATAATAAATGTATAGAACAATAGCATAACCTTGAATTTATTAAAATATTCATTAGAAACGCATTGCATGATAAATGCACTAATTTCTTTAACCCTTTAGCATTTAAACCAGCATATCCAGCCAAAATATTCTACCCATTTTATGCTCAAACTGGCTATATCCAGTCTCTCACATCTACCCTACAATGTCATTTTAAAAATAAACAATCATATCATCAAAATCTCGAAGTGACAAGATAATGCATGACTAATTCAAAGCAATGTGCATAAACAAGCTTTACATTTGACAAAGTAACCTCAATGCTAAAAAGTAAAGAAAGGAACTTGCAAAATAGTGTTGAATGATGGTGTAATTTTTAATTGACTGCAATAATGTGCCTTTGTTTTATGTAATGTGAGTCATCATTTCGAGTGAGATTAATTTGAGTGAGGCATATTCCGAAACTAGGAAGACAGTACAGTTTGGTTCTTGCTGCAAAATAAGTTACAAGCTGTATATTAGAATGGATCATGGAAGATAAAATTGTTGGTGCTGATCTGAAGTGAAATTAGTTATGCTAATGGAGTTTCTTATTACCCTAGTCTATGAAGACCTAAATGGCAATAAACACTGCACCTTCTCCTCCTCCTCCCCAGCCTCTCAATGTATTATTAAAATTAGTAGCAGAGAAAAACTTACCGTTTGTAAGGGTACAAAATGGATTGTTGGAGAATCATCTGGATGACTTGGCGGTAGTACTTCATTTATCTTGGCAATTTGTTTCAACTAGTATCAAATATAAGAAAGGAGAAAAGATATTTTTTTAAACAATGTATGTATGTGTGTGTGTTTATATTTCAAAATTGTACAAAATACAAAAAAAACAGAAGACAGAAACAAGTGAAGGAACAACAAATAAGGTATATTACTTTGATACTCAGGAAAAAATGGAAGAATCTTTCAGGTTTCAAGCCTACAGTCATGGCCAAAAGTTTGGAACATTTCTTTAAAAATCAAAATTGTTATGCCCAAGTACAATTCGATTCAAATATACACAATGCACATATTGGGCATTTAATATAAAAATTCTTATTTCCAAACCTACAGGGGTTGGACAAAATAATGGAAACACCTAGTATCATAACATCATAATTTTGAAATATCTATAAAACTGTCAAAAGCTTGTTTATTTTTATGTTTTTTTGATTTATTATGAGTGTTGCTTAATATGTTTTCCTAAAATTGCTGTTTCTCTTCAGATATTATCAGAAAAAGGTAATTAAAATTCCTTAAAATGACAGATCTACCAAACTTTCAAAGAGGTCAAACTGTTGGTGCTCGTATAGCAGGTGCTAGTATAACAAAAACAGCCAAAATATTTGGTGTATCAAGAAGTACTGTCTCAAAAGTAATGACAGCCTTTGAGAAAGAGGGAAAAACCTCCTCGTCAAAACAAAACTCCAGAAGAAAACCAAAACTTTCAGATAGGGACCATCACACTCTTATGTGAATTGTTAAAAAGGATCACAAAAGTACAGCTCCCAAAATTACTGAAGAGCTTAAGGACCACCTCGAGAACCCAGTTTCCACTGCCTTCTTCCAACTGTTAAACATGGAGGAGGATCTGTGATGATCTGGGGTGCTATATCTTGGAAATCCGCTGGCCCAATGGTTTCCCTTCATGGTAGAATTAATAGTCAAGGCTATTTAAGCATTTTATCTGATCAAATTCATCCTATGGTTGCGGAACTGTTTCCAGAGTGAAATACAATCTTTCAGGATGAAAATGCACCTATAATGGAAAGATGGTTTTTATGATACTTTGGGGGTATCTTCTTCTTTATTATAATTATTCTGTTTATTCAAGTAGCTGGAAATACAAAGAATGAAGTTCTCAGGTGGAGTAAATTTATTCTACTCCACCTTTTATTATAACCGTTTATTCACAGGTGCTTCATACAAGGGGTTTGCTTTCAGTAACCATCTTCACAATAGTGTGTAGTTAGCCTTCTCTCCCATACACGTGAGGTTCAATAACCTCTAGAGACAATACATGTGGCATCACAGCAGGACAAAAGTCCACTGTGAGCTTCTGGCTTCAAAATCTTGAATGGTGTCAGCGTGAGAAGAACAAGAGGGAAAATGCTGTTGTCTTTTCCTTAAATAATGGTTGCAGGCGAGATCTTGCTATTTCAAAATGGTGCTGGCTTCTTTGTGCCTCGCTACACACCAATTCACACAGCTAAAGTTGTTACTGAATGACACAAGGAACATTCTAGTGAAGTTGAACATCTTATCTGGCCACCATAGTCCCCAGATTTCAATATTATCGAACATTTATGGTGCATTTTAGAAAAACAAGTAAGGAGTCGATATCCTCCGCCATCATCGCTACAAGAACTGGAGACTGTTTTAGCTGAAGAATAGACAAAAATTCCTTTGAAAACAATTCAAACTTTGTACGAGTCCATACCTCGTAGAATTCAAGCTGTAATTACTGCCAAAGGTGGTCCTAACCCATATTAAAATATATTTGTTTGAAATTTTAAGGCGTTTCCATTATTTTGTCCAACCTCTGTATGTTCCAAACTTTTGGCCACAACTGTGTACTCTTTACAGAAAGGAATGAGGAGAGAAAGCAATGGAGAGAGGGGAAAAAATGGAGAGAGAAAAAAATATTCATCTGGATTAATGGTTTCCCATGCTGATTTGACCAAATATATATGTGCGTTAAAGTATATCATATAAATAAAAATTCTAATCTAGAGATGCTTCTATTGCAAAATTTGAATTTTATTCAGCCTTGCATCATCTCTATAAAACCAATGAATTGTTTATTCACTGACTCTACATACTTCAGACTGGCTGAGATGTTTTCATGTAGGAAGAGACAAGTGTGTGGCATCGACAAGCTACAAAAGTGATGAAGTGCATGTCTGTCACTCTTGCAGTTGTTTCCAGGTTATAGTTCTTTTTGAGGCAGACCCCCTTCATTTAGTTTTATCTAGCCCTGAAGTATATTGTGGTTTTAACACAATATGTTATAAAGAGATTTTTCTTGAAGATGAACACTGTAGCTCCAGCTTCTTTGCAATATACATACATTATGTCATATAAATTAATATTTTAATCTAGAGCTGCTTCCATTGCAAAATTTGAGAATTACCATATGTATTTTATTATTGTCTTAGCAAAAATAAATATGTGACAACTTTAATATTAATGAAATAATATTCAGTTGTTTAAGTAGCATACTTACAAGAGATTTTGGACTAGTGCTCAGTTTATCATTGTTTTGAGGTTGTGGTTTTGAAACCACATCTTCATCGGGTTTCTTTATCTTTTGATCTGTGTTTGATGACATATTTCTAGAGTTTCTATAGAGTGAAAAGAAAATCAAAAGAAACAAAAACAAATAAAATTTTGGAAAATGAAGGTTGATGACAGGAAAGGCATCCAGCTGTACAAAATCTGCCTCAACAAAATCCATCTAACTCATGCAAGACCTGGAAAAGATAAAGATTAAGTTATGATGAACAAATTTGCTTGACTACTCCTTCCTTATCTGGCCTCGGCACTGTGTGTGTAATGTTGCTGGTGTGTATGTATGAGAGAGGGAGAGAAAGAAAGAGAGATAACTGAAATTATTTGTATTTCCTTTTTATAGTGAGTATGCGAGACAGAGAGTGTGGTGAAGTTCTGTTAGTGTGAGACAGAGAGGTTATGTATGTATGTATGAATGGCTACAGTGACACACACACACACATACACACACACACATGCAGGTTATGTATGTCTGTGTGTGAATGGATTCAGTGACACACACACACACACACACATAACAACTGCGTGTGTGTGTGTGTGTGTGTGTGTGTGTGTGTCACTGTAGCCATACATACATACATGATGATGGCCGTCCACTCGTGACCAAGGAAGACCATTGCCGACCTTCAGGGAACATTGTGCGCTCTAGGACTAACTTATATTTTGCATTTGCGGCTCCGTTGGTGGCTAATGAGCCCTGCTCTTGACAAGCATACACGACTGCAAACATTGCAGACCAAGCTTTCCCCATTCACTTTACGAGCCGTGCGCTTTCGCGCAGCTCGCTTAAGTTCTTCATGCTGGATACATGCTCTTTCAAAAGTGTCGATTCCCTCCTTACGTATGAGGCTCTCATAAGTGCTACTGGTAACATGTAATCCAGTACAACCTGTTGCATGGTCGGGTTGCCGGCGACTAAACTGGCACCCCCACCAGGCTACCCTGGTGAGGATGGTTGCTAGAAACCCAGCAGGATTAAAAACAAGACCTGTTGAAAGCTCGGATGGACATGCATACGTACGTATGCATACATACATACATACATAACCGCTCTCTCTCACACTAACAAAAGAACTTCACCACACTTTGTGTCTCGCATACTCACTATAAAAAAAGGAAATAAAAATAATTTCAGTTATCTCTCTCTCTCTCTCTCTCTCTCACACATACACACACCAGCAACATTACACACACACATGCCAACTTCAAAAGAAATCGCGCTCTCTCTATCTCTTTCGCTTTTACGACGTCATTTCCCTCCAACACATTTTACGGAATAGGCTGATGTGATTTAAACTTTCTGAGGCTTCCACCGCACCCCAACCCGTTTTTCGGACCACATGAAGGGCTTTGTAGCATATTAGCAGGCCAGGATAGTTGATTCCACGCAAAAAATCTGATTTATTTTTTTCTTAGTGAAAATCGTGCGAGTGTTATCTAAAATTTAGCTGGAGTTTTTCATGGTAAATTTGAGATTAAAAAAAAAAATTTATCCATATTCTTAATCTCCATATTTTTCCCGTACATTGAAAAAATAGATGGTGAAAAGATCAATGTGTAGGGTGAGTGAAATTCCGAGGATTTCAGCACACCGGTGGCAGGCATCCATTTGGGGGAGCCATGCTTTTCACATGGGCAACTTTAGGTGGCCTGCTCCCGCGTGGGTAGTAGAAACGCTCTTTTTGTGTATGCTCCTCAGGGCAGAACATGCAATGTTGTCTATAGCGAAGTTTTATAGACAAGTTGTCATTGCAGCCCATGTGGTTATAAACTGATCAGGAAGCATTGGTTGGACATATTCTCAAACCATGGCAACATGACTTATGAACTCTTCCTCTTTTTTATTGGATAATGCTGACTTCAACAACAATGCTCACTTGGCTGATATCAGTGATTGACTAAGTTGCTCATAGAGTTAACCTAGAAGGGACAGGCCCCTTATTTCTTGGTTAAGGCTGTTGGTAAGTTTTCCTAAGTTACTCCAATCCAGATCCCCAATGCAAACCTTCAGATCAACCTCCTATGCAGATCTCTAATGCAACTTTAAAAAAAACAGTCAATGAGTGGAAATAACCAATAAACTGATTCCTTATGGGATTTCACAATCAAATTGCCAGCAAACCATTTTCAGCCAAACCAATTTCAATGGATTTCGCTCAAATCTGATGTCAATGTTACTTATTTTGGTTTGAAATAAAGCACTTGATCACTTAATAATCCTAGCTTAATCCCTGGCAATACCAGGATATACTGCTAGTACATATATATATACGACGGGCTTCTTCCAGTTTCCGTCTACCAAATCCACTCACAAGGCTTTGGTCGGCCCGAGGCTATAGTAGAAGACACTTGCCCAAGATGCCACACAGTGGGACTGAACCCAGAACCATGTGGTTGGTAAGCAAGCTACTTACCACACAGCCACTCCTGCTGTTCATATAAGAGATAATACTTCAAAAGAATGAATACAAAATGCTGGCTAGCAAACTACTCGTTTAGCCACCAAGCTTATGCAGTACATAAAAACAACACCTCCAGAATCTGCAATTTCCCAAATGGAGTATCACAAGGATCTATCCTCTCATCCGCTTACATGATCTTCCCTCACCTCAACAAAACGCAAAAGTTTAGTCTTATAAAGACCCCCTTCAGTCATGAATGACCATGGGATTGCACCTAGGAAGTTCTCCTCCAAAGCACAAGTCTAAGCAAGGTTGCTTATGGAAGATCAGCAGTCACCCATGCATACCAGCCTCCCCTCAACACACCACCGATATTATTCAAGGGAAAGGCAAAAGCTGATACAGCTTGACACCAGTGACATCACAACTTATTTCTACAGCTGAGTGAACTGGAGCAATGTGAAATAAAGTGTCTTGCTCAGGAACACAACACACAGTCTAGCCCAGGAATTGAACTCACTGCCTCATGATTGTGAGCCCAATGCTCTAACCATTGAGCCATGGGACATCATTTATAACAAGAATTAACAGATATATTTACTCAAATGCTCATGCAAGAAATGATGAAAACGTAGAAGGATGTGTGTGTGTACCTGTCATAGTGCATGTGTGTAGTTATGTATTTGTGAGAGTTGAAAAATAATTGGATTGTCTAAATTCATTCATCAAATTCTTCAACTCGGTCGTAATGAAGTATCACAAGGATCCATGCTCTCACGGTACCACACATCTTCCTATCTTTCTCCAGATACTGTAGCACAACCACTACAAACTATTTAAATCATAGAAAATAAGTTCCTTAAGAAACTTAATGTGGCACCTACCAAATCTACTGTCTCCTTTCATACAAGCAACAGAGAACCAAACTTTGCACTCAACAGCACAAATATAATACACAAAAGAGAAAACAAAAATACTTCAACTTAGATAGAATTCCTCCACAACACACATAGAAAACACAGTAAATAGAACAAAACCAAGCACAGAACAAGCACAAATACCATACTTAGCCAATGGAAAGAAGCTTTGTTGCTGGGTGCTATAAGTCCCTCAAGTTGAGCTACCAATGAAGATGTACTTTGTTGGCTGTGTGAATAATAACTGATGCAAACATACAAACATTTAAATGAATATCTATTGCTGGACATAAAGATATATGGTGTTGGCTGTTTACAATGAACAATATTAATAATTGCTGGCTGGGAGAGAGAGAAAAACTGCTCTGAAATTATAGAAAGCTATCTTTGTCACAATATGCGGTCAGTTCAAAATTATATGAAGTCATCTGCGCAAATCTCTGGTCATAAGCCATCTATCCTCCAAGCAACATGTCAAACGGTTTTTATAAGGGACAAGCAGTTTTATTTTAGAACAGAGTGGTCGATTTATAGACCGATCACGTGAAACTATGGTGGCTCACTTGTGGTGTCCTACTGAGTACCTAGCGGTTGGTTTCATATTACTGCTGTACTATAAATAGTGGTGAACACTGGATTATGCTAGCCCTGATCACAACATACTACAAAGAACACAAAACAGTGCACTATGCATCTTGTACACAGACCAACAGCATAAAGTAAATATACTAAAAACAAATGAAATGTCATTTGGACAAACAAATGGACACAGTTTGTAATAGTAGCCAGCTTCAATCCTTGTAGTTCTAGTTACTATATGGACAGCTACCTCCAAATACTTAAACTACACAACACCCCAGATCATTACAACATCCTAAAAACACTATCAGAAATAGCTGCAACATTAATACTGTCACTGGCTTCAAACACTGGGCTGAGATGCACACCACCAACATGAATGGAGGGGTCACAACTGTTGTGCTTTAACCCCATCCTTCTTGCTCACCTCCAACAACCATCACAGTCTATAGGTATACGGGAATGGATGAGACAGATATGAAATTGCAATATACTGTCATACTGCACGCCTTACGATTCACCACTTCATGTTGAAGTGATATAGCTAGGCAGACAGGATATGGATATAAAGGTGAAATGATGATCTCAAAGATCGAGCCTTGTCTCTCATCAGACTACCCTTGTTCCGTAGGATCACTCAATCAGGACTGGTTTGAGACTACACAACAGTAATGCTTGTACTAACAACACTTGTGAAGCAGGGAAGTTCTTCAACCTCGTCGGTTACCAGTATCTCTCAATCAAGTGTTATTTAATAGTTGCAGTGTGAAAAAAAAAGCAACAGTAAGCACCATTATCAAGTTCGATGTTGTTGGCAATACACTTTAACACAAAGTGCGACAGGCGACGATCGTGGCCGCCAGGCACAGGTCACGATCATGGTCCAGACAGATACATTTAATTTATGGGCGTCTGTTGGGGTCTAATGTCACTCAAACATTCTGATATCCCCCCCCCCCCCGCACTTCAGAATGCGAGAGGACTAATAGTTCAACTAATGACTTTTCAGATGATGTAAAACTTGGCACTAATACATTCTAAGAAGATATTTTAACTATTTTTTTGTTTTTTATGTGTGCATGGTAGTCTCATTTTCATAAAATATGCTCAGAAGTCCGTGCTATGTAAGTGCAAATCCCAGTGCTTTATGAGTTAAGTAAAGAAGAGTTCGTCGGTGCTACGTGCAACTTGCAAGAACGTCATTGAAACTTGTGTTGCTGGACGGGGCACGAAATGTTTTCCCACGAGAGTTCCGGACCCCAGTTATGAACTCATTTGCATACAGCCCATCGGAACTCAACTATCAAACTAATTTATGAGCGCATAACAAGTGATGGGCGATAAGATAAGGTCACTTGGGTAAGGAATGACCATGTTTCTTTTCTCTTTTAAGAATGCTTGTTGTTCTTGTTTGAACCATGGCTGCCTCTGCGTAGTTATTTGTGTTGTTGTTTACTTTGTAAAGGGAGAGGGTTGCTAGCACATCACCCTCTACCCACATTTTTCTCCAATCCACATCTTTACTATTTGGAACCCTAACAAAATCCGTTAATAGGTATAGATGTAAATCTAATTACTTGTCTCCTTCTGAAATCAGGCATAATTTGGCGATTGGTCGACTTACAACACCGTTCTTCGTCTTGAGTTTACTTGGTAGAGTGTATTTGTAAACTTGGCAACAAGATGAAGGTGAGCTCCGAATGGCTGTAAGCAAATGAGTTCATTACTGGGGTTCGAAAATCTTGTGGGGAAAAAATTCGCGGACGGGGCAGCCTCAACAAAGACTGTCGAGATTTCTTCGTAATGTCAATTGAACCATTCTTTTCGACACTAAAAGCCATAAATATGCAAGTAATACCATGCATTTCAGTACATGACTGAATTAATATTTTGTGTTTCACTGTTTTAAGATATTGGATAAAACTAAACCTTTTTTCTCATATATATAATGCCATTTTACGATTGTATTTTCATTGTATATATGTCTATACATTGTCAGTTAACAAGCAACTTAAAGTTTTACTTCAACAATTATTTATAGCATTTAAATGAAGTATGCTTTTTTGCCCCTTTTGACTATTTCCGTTCACTCGTGTAATATATATAAATAATACGCTTGTTTATTAAATGAATTATAAAAACTCCGCAGCCAAATTTAAATAAGAATTAGTTGAATTAATGGTATACCGAATTAATAACTAACATGAGATAGTGAAATATCTTGTAATGATATTGTTTGAGATAACAAGAGACAGAAAGAATTTTTTAACGGTGAAACAAGTTTTAAAAATCCAACATAGCGGTGGTGCTCCAGCATGACCACAGCCACTTGGCTGAAACAAATAAATATATAAAAATAGCGACAATATAAATCCAAAATATGCCAAAACAAAAACAATGCTGTTTAATAAGTGAATATTTCGTTATTAAAGACAAATAACAATATCCACTGTAAATACACACACAAATGATTAAAAAAATAAATATATATACCAGCAGAACTTCATATATATTAAACTAAATCCGTTGAAATCTGGCGAAAAGTACGCAAATTTCTCACTAAAATAAGACTGTCTCCAAATTTGTAAACTCCATTTTAAATAACCGCGACACTCTCCCAACAGAGGTAGAATCGTTGCAATTATACAAATAGACTACTCTCCCTTTATAGGTGTGACGTATTTATATCAAATTCTTCTCTTGCAAAAACGTTACCTGGTTAAGTTGTTGTTGGCACTCCGTCGCTTACAACGTCGAGGGTTCCAGTTGATCCAATCAACGGAACAGCCTGCTCGTGAAATTAACGTGCAAGTGGCTGAGCACTCCACAGACACCTGTACCCTTAATGTAGTTCTCGGGGTTATTCAGCGTGACACAGTGTGACAAGGCTGACCCTTTGAATTACAGGCACAACAGAAACAGGAAGAAAGAGTGAGAGAAAGTTGTGGTGAAAGAGTACAGCAGGGTTCGCCACCATCCCCTGCCGGAGCCTCTGGAGCTTTAGGTGTTTTCGCTCAATAAACACTCACAACGCCCGGTCTGGGAATCGAAACCGCGATCCTATGACCACTGGGCCATTGCGCCTCCACCTGGTTAAGTATATAAATTACAACGTTGTTGTCCGTTTTAAACTATTAAAATTCTTATTGTTATTTTTAAATGTTTTTGTGATTGAATATTATTGAATTATTTATTTATTATTATAAACCTTGGTATCGTAACGACGGTTGCCCGTTCAATAACAATTATAGTCGAGGTAGGTTGCAAGAAATGTAACAGGACAAACACAAAATCTTTGAGTACGGGGCCTTAGATATACTTGGAATAGTAAAGGAGCATGTTACAAGTCCATTGTGAAAATGGATAGATTTGTGCTCGTTAGCCATGGTGATGATGGCTTGTCTCGGAGAAGATCCCTCTGAATTAAAACTTAAGTCATGACAAAATAATCTTGAGCTTTCTGCATAATAAATATATACAGTTGGGTCTCACGTATGTAATGTAGTGAGTTGAAAAACATTGGGTTAATGTTTACATCTTGACCCGGAAATGAAAATCCAAAACAAATACTGGGAAAATGGGAGTTTTTTTTTCGATGAAAATTCATAGAAATATCTTTCAAACGGCATACATTACGATTATAAAGAAATTTGTGTGGAAAATCTTTTCCAAGGGGTGGGGAGAGTACCTCAGAAAATTCACAAGATCCGAGTTTTTCCCTTGTAATTTTTAGGAAAATGGGGGTTTTTTCAATGAAATTTTATAGAAATACCTTTCAAAAGGCATACATTACGATTATAAAGTAATTTGTGGGGAAAATCTTGAGGTGGCGAAGGACTTTCGGAAAATTCGCAAGATCGGAATTTTACCTCGTTATTTTCCGAAATCACATTCAACTTTCTACAGATACCCTAGCATAGTACTACTATACTACGTAGTGTTTATTTGTACCCACTTTCAATAATTTTTAGTGTTTTGCCTTCAATTTTGTTTCATTTTCAATTATTTTTATGCTTTTTTAACTCTTCATCTTTATTCTCATTCACTCATTATTACTTTCTCTCTCTCTCTCTCTCTCTATATATATATATATATATATATATATATATATATATATAGAGAGAGAGAGAGAGAGAGAGAGAAATAGATAGATATCACACACACTAACAGATAAACAGCCAAACCACACACACATACACGTTCTGCTATTACACACACACGGACTCATACTTACCTCCCTCTCTTGCACTCTCCTGTCTTAGAAAGAACTTTTTTTCCACCCTTTCCCTTCCGGTCATTCCACAATCTAACCTCGTGTATATGTTTGGCGATTCTTACTTCCTCCGTCTTCCCTTTGGACTTTCCTATATTTCCGACGAAGAGCTCACTCGAAACGTCAAATTCTCTTTCTTTCCTTTCCTGAGCGTCCCGTAACACAATATCTGTATCACGTCCTCGCGTTGTTTTTTGTTGTTTTTCTTTTTTGAACTCACTATATAACGCACGTTCAAACGGATCCCGGCCTTTCAACTGAACTTGGAGTACCCAATTCCTGGAATTCTTGTACCTTCGGATTACTGTTCCTGTTGGATTACTGCTGATTGGATATCAGTATAATTTGTCCGTGACTCTTCCACTTTTTCTCGTTCTCCTTCTACCTATCTCGTCCTTCCCTTTTCTCGCCACCAATAACACCCACACCGACATTCACATCCTCTCACCATGCCTGACCTCCACTCCTTCCTCCAACATCTTCAGTCCCTTCTTCACCGTTTTCTTTCTTTTTTTCCCCCACAATGCTTGCAACCCACAAAAAAACTCTCTTACTTGCTTTTCAAAAAGACCCGCCACACGAGCCATCTCAACTTTCTCAGCCGTTGCCTCCGCCATCATGTCACACCCCGTGGCTTCCTCTTGAAGTTCCACGCTCCCCCCTATTCCTCCCCTTTCATCGAGCCCACCCTTGCCCGCACCTCCCGCCTCCTCATCCGTGCCACCATCCGTTCCACCCGTTCCCTCCTCTACTCCCTTGACCACCAACTCCCCCAAGCTTACCTCCTCCTCTCCTCCCTCTGCCCTCCACCCTTCACCCAACCTATTCTCCGCTTCCTCCTTAATCTCAATCACCAACTCCACAATTTCCTCACATACACAAAAAATAAAAAACTCCACCGCCTCCTCAACCCCCACTCTCCCGCACCCCTGACATCCTCCCCTTCAGCTCCCCCTCCCGATTCCACCCTCCTCTCCACCGCACACTCCACACGCCTCCCACCCGGACATTCCTACCCCACGCCATCCCCTCCCAACAATTCCACCCCTACCCCATCCCAACCCTTCCTATCCTCCCTCTCTTCTTCCCGACCCCACTCACCCTACCACCCTGCTTCCTCGCACTGTTGTGACTATACCACCCAATCTCCCCCTGTCCGCTGCCGAGCGTTCACTCCTTAGTAGGGGTCTCCGCTTCGCGCCCCTCACGCCCTACTGTGACTAATTTGGGACCTGCACCGATGTCAGCTAGTTCCTGCGCCGCATCAAACTGTGCATTTTTCCACACGTCCACACAGCGTCACGACAATCGGGATTACTTCTCGGAGCTGGGACGCCACCCATCCAACTGGACGCCGCCTCCAGGCCAATTCAGTAGCCTAGACTTGTTCGTGTATGACTGTAATGCGTTGGTCGAACGATTCAATTAAAAAAAAAAGATCCCTCCGGGCCAACCTCAACCGTGCTGAATCAATCGCCCTCCGCAACTTCTGTCGCCTCGACGACATCGTCATCAAGCCGGCAGACAAAGGTGGAGCAGTGACTGATTTGCTGTATAACGTCCTTGGTATTGCATCCATATTGAACAAAATAAATCACTGAAATATCCTAATCTGTTGATAAAGTATATTTTTCAACTTGTGACCTTTGAAATGTTGTGGAGTGCTAGACTGCTGGCAAAGACATGTTTGACTTCTTTACTATTTCACTTCACTGAAAGTTCAGATGATTCTTGGGATGGTACTTGGTTGCATCATTCTTGCAGTCGTTCACAGTAATGTCATATTTTGGGGTATCCCAAAATGTTTTAAAGGAGACCACTAGTTTCTCCCTGCATGATATATGATTGAAGGAATGTGCATCATCCTATTTTAATTATTTACTTACTGATTTCTTTATCCCTGCTCCCTGCTCCATTTTATTGTTTACTGTAAATAACTTTCTTCAAATTTGAACATGGAATGTTTAAGTTTGGATGTCAAAACTGCTGATGAATAATTTTACTATATTTGGCAACATCGATTAGAGATGGTTGCTGCAAACAATTAATATTACTATATTTGGTAGTGTTGACCAAAGTTAATTTTGGTTATATTCTTGAACTCCTATTATATTATAACACCTGCTGACATTTTTTCCAACCAATCATCTTGTACAGGTTTCACACCTAAAGATCTTATGGAATATTTTTAAAGTTTTAATGAGCTTATAAACACTGAGAGTTCAGCTTGCTACATTTATTTTTTTTATTATAGCTGAAAGCTATATGTGTTTAAACCCACGTTTAATAAAATATTTCTCACTCCTCAACTTTCTCTCTATGAGATTATTCTTGCAACTGGAGGCTCTACAGTCTGCTATGGCATGATTTCTACAGCTGGATGCCCTTTCTAATGTCAACCGCTTTACAGAGTGTACTGAGTGCTTTTTGCATGGCAAAGTCACCATGTAACTTGCAAGAAAAGACCCCTAAACTGAGGAGCAAGTAGTATTGAGGGAAGTGGCTTTGGACCAGGTAATGAGAGGTAAGAGCATTAGAGAGTTTAAATAGGTGGCTTGCAGTAGAGGAGATACACAGTTACCCCAGCTGGAAAAGGAGAGACAGATATATATATAAAGGCAGACTGTATGACGCATGCGTGCGTACGAACAACCATGCTACATGGCAGTGAAACATGGGCTGTAACTGCTGAGGACATACGTAAGCTCGCAAGGAATGAAGCCAGTATGCTCCGTTGGATGTGTAATGTCAATGTGAATACCCGTCAGAGTGTAAGTATCTTGAGAGAAAAGCTGAACATTAGAAGCATCAGTTGTGGCGTGCAAGAGAGACGATTGCGCTGGTATGGACATGTGGTGAGAATGGAGGAGGATAGCTGCGTGAAAAAGTGCCACACCCTAACAGTTGAGGGAACCCGTGGAAGAGGTAGGCCCAGGAAGACCTGGGCTGAGGTGGTGAGGCAAGACCTTCGTACATTGGGCCTCACCGAGGCGATGACTACGGACCGAGACCTTTGGAAATGGGCTGTGCGTGAGAAGACCCGGCAAGCCAAGTAAGATCGTTGCCAGTGCCCCTGGACTGGTTCTTGTGCGGGTGGCACATGAGATGCACCATTTTGAGCGTGGCCGTTGCCAGTACCGCCTGACTGGCTCCTGTAGGATTTTCGAGCGAGATCGTTGCCAGTGCCCCTGGACTGGCTTGTGCGGGTGGCACATAAAAGACACCATTTCGAGCGTGGCCGTTTTCGTGCGGGTGACACGTAAAAGCACCCACTACACTCTCTGAGTGGTTGGCGTTAGGAAGGGCATCCAGCTGTAGAAACTCTGCCAAATCAGACTGGAGCCTGGTGTTGCCATCCGGTTTCACCAGTCCTCAGTCAAATCGTCCAACCCATGCTAGCATGGAAAGCGGACGTTAAACGATGATGATGATGATGATGATGATGGGAGAATATACGAAAAAAACAACAACAGACGAGGACAGGTGGTGTAAATAACAAAAGGATGTATTAGTATGACGCTCGGGAATACGGAGACAAGGAGAAAAACACGGAGAAAAAAAATTGAATATATATATATATATACTAGCCAATGAAAAATGCGGATGCATACTAACAATATTCTTAACAATTAAACCTGAAAAAGTAGAGGACAAGAAAAAACTCATTAAAATTAGAGCTTAAAATATTGCAGCTAAAATTAAAAAGTACCTCTTAGGTACTTTTTCATATTGTTTTTTTTAAATTCAATTAATTTCACTTTTCCTTTTTTTAATTTTATTTTTTGTACTAAATGAATTAATAAAAAAATTTAAAAATTTTAATTTTAGTAGCAATATTTTAAGCTCTAATTCTAATGAGCTTTTTCTTGTCCTCTACTTTTCCAGGTTTAATTGTTAAGAATATTGTTAGTATGCGTCTGCATTTTTTATTGGCTTTTTACAGTGTTTTTACAGGTATTGCTGTAAAATTTTAATTAAAAATATATAAAATTACCATTTTTTGCAGTCATTTTGAATTCAAAAATTTCCAAGAAAATTGAAACAAAATTTTGATTTTTTTCATTTGACTAATTCTCATTTACAAATTAAATTAAAAATGAATGATAACCATTGCAACTTTGCCTTTTCTGGACATAATGTATGTACTGTATTTTCGGTACTGTACAGAGACAAAGTTACAAATGAATATATTTAAAGAATTTTTTAAGTAATGAGAAAAAAAAATGAGGATACAAATTTTAATAAAATGACTTTATTTTAAATAAATTAAATTAAATTAATATCTAATAGAATATAAGCCTTACTACAGACTTCAATACTGCTCATAGAGACAAAGCCACAAATAGTCGCATGTGTGTGACTCTAAACTTTTTCGATTGCGCTCTGTAAAGTTTTGTCACTTTTCTTGTTTTTTCCTCTCTCCTTTTTTTCTTTATTCTTCTTTTTTCTCCTCCCCCCCTCATTCTTGTATATTTGTTGCTCTTTATCTCCCAATCACCAACGACTGCTGATTGGTGGGGTTGCCACCACTTTAACCTATCCATTCTTTGTGGTAGAGGCATGCATCGAACGACCAAGAGACCTGCCTGGTGGAGCGACTATGTGACAATAGATCAACCTCTGATCTCTCATTCTCCACCAACTTCGGTACGCTCAAGAGAAGCTAACTTCTCTCCACCACAGGTTCTGAATGGAATTAAGCCTACCAACCCCACCACTCCTACAACTTTCAACCCTTCCCCCACACACCACCACGTGACCTTCGTTCAAGCCCCACTGATGGAAACAATTAACCCTGCCAACTTTTAACTCTCCCTCACACAACCCAACCTCTGTTCTAGTCCCGC
Source organism: Octopus bimaculoides (assembly GCF_046866305.1). NCBI lineage: Eukaryota > Metazoa > Mollusca > Cephalopoda > Octopoda > Octopodidae > Octopus > Octopus bimaculoides. The sequence continues at coordinate 131,943,713 of NC_142928.1, forward strand.
CTTTGGAACCAATGCTGCACGCCCTCAACTGATTTCCAATGCTAGCCCTCTACTGTCAGTCGATGCTAGCTTGCTACCTGATTGTGCTCCCTGTGCTCGCACTAGCTGTTACTCGAAGACAGTTAATTGCCACCTATGCCACCAAAATTACTACATGAGTTGTGTCCACATCCTCAAGGCTCAAGCCAAAAGTCTTCCATACTAGACATACAGTCAGTGCCACTTCAGCTCCGATGCACTCTGTGGAGGTACCTCACACTCTGACAACTAGCTCTCTACTGAGGACTTTGCTGCAGCCCTCCAGGGTTTATCTGAATTGAAGCTCATTAACTGGATCCCTAAGGGAGCTCGGAATAGCCTTGCTCACACGCTCTCTAGCTTGTTGAAAAATGTATGTTTATCCAACAATGCATCTGACTGGCATAAATTGTTTCTGTTCCCCCGCTTCTCTCTCCACGTGCACGATGTGAAATCAGGCTCCCTTACATCCTCACTCAAGTGACAGTTCCAGCTATTTGAGTCCACCCTGACCACTTCTCACCTCAATTTGACATTGAGCACGGTGCCTACCGACAGGCAGCTAATAACCCTTAAGCATACAGTCAATGCTAAATTCAACAAATTTGACGTAAAAGGGCTTTCTGTCTCCTCTCTTCTCTATCCTCCCTCACTCCATGTGACTCTGAGTCTCTCAGACGTCTGAAAGAGAAGCACCCACCAGCACCTTCTGATAATCAACTAAACTAGCACAATTCCCCCAGAATACTTGAGACCAGTCTTCACCTCTGATAACATCAGAAAGGTGATTTCATCCTTCCCTGCTGGTTCAGGTGTGGGAATTGATGTCCTTTGGCCTCAACACCTCAAGGATGGTATCTCCTTATTGGCTGGTGACGCCGGACTTGAGCTCTTGGAGAATTTGACTCAGTTTGTGAACCAGTTCTCTTCAGCAAATGTCCTCCCTTATATCTGCCCACTATTCTTTGGTGCAAAATTATTTGGGCTCACAAAACCCAATGGAGACTTGCACCCCATTGCACTCAGCTGCACCCTTCACTGTCTCACTGCAAAGATATGTTTACAATCAGTCTTTAGCTTATTGGAAGAAGGATTTTCCCCTACCCAACTAGGAGTGGGAACCAAATTGGGATGTGAAGCTGCCGTCCACGTTACTAGAGCCTATGCCAACTTGCCCTCCTTGTCACCCAAGGTCATCCTCAAACCTGACCTTAAGGATGCCTTCAAATCCATCAGCTGTGATGCTGTCCTCAGTTCTGTCAGAGAGAAGGTCCCACAACTCTACTGCCTTGCATGGCAAGCTTAAAGGAGCCCTCCTATCCCTCATTCGATGACCAAATCATCACCTCTGCCTCAGGAGTTCAACAGGGCAACCCGCTCAGGTTCGCACTGCTGGCACTGGGCATTAATGACATCACCAAGACAGGCATCGAGCTAAACCTCAATGTCCAGACAGGGTTCTCACCATTCCTAACATGATGGTTGGGGAACTTGGTCGCCAGGGTCTCCAAGTAAACAACTCCTCTAGGTGCCCCAATCACTGACCTTGCCTTTGAGTCCATCTTCCAGTTGAAGGTGGCTACCCTTGAGCAATTGCTGAAAAGTATTGAAGCTATCGAACCCTATCAAGGTTTTTTCATACTTAGGAAATACCTCTCGATCCCTAAGCTTCTATATTTACTCAGAGTCAGCTCATCTTACCGATTCCCATCATGCCTCCAACACTTCGACCACCTAATCTTTGAAAGACTCAAATGCTTAGTCAATGTCAGACTCTCTCTAAGTCCTGCGATCAGGCTGCATTGCCCAAGCAATTTGGAGGTCTTGGCCTTTGTAAGTATTCATCCCTCTCTCTCCCCTGCTTCCTTTCCTCCACCCACGCCTGCTCCACCCACATCTGCTCCACCCTGGTGAGCAACATCCTCTCCTCTTCAACATGGACCAGTTCCAACAGGGAGTTGGATGAAGCTCTCCAGAACTGGAGGGAACTGGGCTTGACTGTCCCTGAGAAGGTGGAGGACTGTCGGAGTCAGAGAACTTGGGACAACATAATTTCGAAGACCACCTTCGACTCCCTCTTCATCCAGTCGGACCAGTTTTCAAGGTGCCGCTTACTGTCTACTTGCACCAAATACTCAAGTGACTGGATTGATGCCATCCCTGTGACTAATGTTGGTGGCCTACTCAGCTTGGACGAACTTCATGTCTTCATTGCCCTCAGGGTGGGAGCTGACGTATGCACGAGTTTGATCTGTCGTTGTTGCAGGCTCCTTGACTCCACAGGCCTCCATGGCCTTTCTTGCTGCCTGAATGCTGGTCACTTCACGCATCATACTGAGTTGAACCTGATACTCAAGAGGAGTTTGTATTCGTATTCTTTTAATAAAGGGTTCTACATAATTTTATAGCTAATTATTTTCTTGAAACTACTCTCTTTCATATCAATTTCCACAATAATAAATTGATTAAAGGCAATATTTATTAATGAAATTGTTGTATGCATTCCACAGAGGTGTTCTGCATAGTCCTGCTAACATTTACTCTGCCAAAGACATCATACCAAACACACATCATCACTAGATAACTGTAATCTTTTATTTATGATTCAAGAGTCTCTGCTATGTTGCATTGCAGAATCAGAAAAAGACATTTCTCAAAGATCACAACAAGCTTCTCAAATTTCTATAATTTCATATTTAATACTTTTTGGCACATTCTAATCTTCACATCTATCTAGTCTCTCATCAAACTTGCAGTAAGGCATTTAATATTTTTTTAATTTTTAAGTACATAGTACCTAGGACAGGTGGACAACCATTTTGAGAGTGTGTGCCATAACTGGCAAAATCTCTGACACAAAATTCTTCCATGTGCCAACCAAATTTTTTTGAGAACATATTAGGCAACTTGATATCTCATAAGAAAGGGAATGTTAAGAACTTTTTTAACAAATGATAAAAAATCACCATAGAGTAGTAAAACACAGTATATAATGATGGAAACTGTATTTTGTTCACCTTCAAAGTTACATCTAAACAACAATAAACCCTTGCTACTTTCAGAAGAAAGCATCAGATAAAATATCAGTCCGGCAGAAAACTTGCAGACAACCTTTACCATTTTCAAATGAAAACATCAGTCAGATGAAATATCAGTTTGACAGAAAACTTGCTGGCTCCTTTCAATATACAGTATTGTCAGTGGGACTTCTGCTGCTGCATCACTGATGTCAGAGATTTTGTATCAGGTTTATATTTCATAACCTTCAGAGATATGCATGCACTACTAGTTTCATCTGTCAGGTTACTCTTATTACAAGACTTGACAAGGATTTACATGCATATGTTGATGAAAACATGGATATTAGTGCTGTTGCAAAGTTTTTTAAACTGGAAAAATTTTCTGGATTGGCATTCCAAGTCCTTAATAATTCATTTTCCACATACCTCTCTGGTACTCCTGTCTCTAATCACTTTTTTTTTCAATATTTCCTAAGTCAACTCTAAGATCGATAAATTTCTGCTTCCAAATTGAGCTACTTTGAAATCCATTCAACCACATTTCAAAATCAACCATGTCTATCCATTTGTTAGTTTAGTTCTTCCAGATTGATAACATCTGGAAACTTCATGAATTTTGCTGTCTCTTCCAGTTCCCTGAATTTTGCAAACCTTGCAAAAAAACTGTTCAACAGTTGAATTGATAATGTTTAGAAACAGTTTTTGAAGACATTGGCACTCTGTTCTGTCATCTTTTGAGAGATCATTGATGTACCTCTTTAGGTTTGGGAAGTATCTAAATCTCTCATTGTCCACATCCTTCTTAAAAACTTCTAGTTTTATTTCAAAAGCTTTTATGTAACCAAACGTAACATCAAGTGTCATACGGGAGCCCTGTAATTTAACATTCAAGTCATTCAAATGTTCACAAAAATTTGAAAAAAAATACCAGTTTACAAACCTACATGATGTCAGACAGTTCTTGATGAGAAATATGCTGGTCATTCAAAAAAAGCTTTATCTCATTTAAGCATTCAACAAATCATTTCAGAACCAAACCTCAGCTAAGCCATCAAACATTGTTGTACATTTTTAGTCCTTTATACACAGATTCTACCTCATTCAGTAAAGCTTGAAATTCTCTCTTATTTAAAGCCTAAGCAGAAATGTAATTAACAACCTTGGTAACAGTCTGCATCACTTCCTGAAGTTCCTTCAGGCCAGCTTTTGCACATAAAACCTCCTCATGTATGATGCAATGAAAACCTATCAGTGTATGACCAACTTCTTTGGCAAACAAATTTACAAATCCTGCTTTTTCATCAGTCATGCTGGGGGCACCATCTGTTGTGACGGATACCACTTTTGAAATGTCAATTTGTTGAGAAGAGAATTCGTTCACAGCTGCTTTACATATTTCAGCCCCGGTAGTATGTTCAGGCAGTGTTAGAAGGGCAACCATCTCTTCACATACTTTATCACCCTTACAAAATCGAGAAAAAATGGCTAACCTACCTGATGATGTAATGTCCATACTTTTATCAATACAAATAGAAAAAAAAAACTTACATGAAGATAAATTTTTTGTCAGTTGTTCAGAAGTATTCTCCAACTTAAGTATTCTATCCTTAACTGTTTTCCTACTTACAGACAATTCTTTAATACACTGAATGATCTTTTCCTTTTCTGAAAAATTGTCAAAAAGGAAAGGTACACCCTCTAGCCAAACTTCTTTAATATACTCTCCATCACTGAGTGGCTTTCCATGTTGGCCAATAACTTTTGAAACCTCAAAATTAACAACAACTAAGTTGGAACTGGGCTTGCCTGAGATAAAGCTTATAAAAGTATCAGCCTGTTTTTTTGATTAGCTGAGTTCACGAGAAATTAATTCTTTTTTTTCCTCTTCAGTTTTATTGCTTAAGTTTTTATGAACACTTTCAAAAAGCCTTTTTACAGAAGAAGTTCTACAAGCAACTCTTTTGGAACAGAAAATATATAATGCTTTATTGTCTTTCTTAATCATACCAAACTTTTTAGTCCAATATTTTTGAAATTCTCTAATAACCTCTTCAGATGAATGACATCATTTCTTAGCTGGTGGTCCTGACATTCTTCACAATGTAAAGAGGGCAGAAAAAAAATTCATGAGATAATGATATATGTGAAAAAGGAGGAAGAAGAAAAATAAAATGTCATTAAGTGATTTATAAGTTTGATCAAACCACTATACTTTTTATTAGTTTCTTAATTAAAGTAAATAAAAAATAATAGTTTGCTATTCCCACAAAATGGTAAGGTGGGTGCAGTGCAAAGATCAGTAAAGAAAAGACAAAGCATGCAACAAATCATGAAATTTTATGGCCACGAATAATTTGACATTTACAGTAAATCCTTTCAAGAAGTGATGACATATGCAGCAGTTCAAGCTTGAGATAACAATCCAGTGTATGCATAATCTTGTATGTATGCAATACATGTACTCTATATGCACAATGTAAACACAGCAGCTATGATGAAAACATTACCATGGTCAACTAACTGTACCCAGACTTGCATACAGGCTGAATTTAGCAGCATTGACCCAGAGTCCTCTAAATACAATTTAGTCACTTGAACATCAATGGACATGAAATGATCTACATAGCAAACATTACAATACAGTACTGGCTTATTTATTAGAAATTGTCGAAAAAGTCTTGATATTATTGTATACAAGCTGTACAAGTATATTTACTGAATCCATAAGTCATAACAAATAGCATGATAGGAAATCAGGGAAGGACTGCATAAAGGTAAGTATATTTTTCAACTTACGTTTAATATATAGATTGGATCTGTATTACAAAGAAAAAATCTAGAAAACTTATCTATTCTAACAAGGATTTCTAATCTGACCAGATTTAGCCAGTTTCAACATAAAACAGGTAGAGTCTTTTGGCCAGAAATGGCTAGTTTAAATGCGAAGGAATTCAGACATTTCAGGTAATGTAATGGATTTTTATGTGACTGCAAATAAATACTCTTGAGCATATTTCTAGTCTTTAATTTCAAATTTTCCTAAAAGTCACTTGATTTGAAAAACAAAAAATTTTGCAACAAGTACCTGTTCACAAGGCTAGGCTTATGGATGTTTCGATTGATGGTGCTTTGTGAAGAACCAAGTTCTGCCAACAGTGCTGGATTAACCATAAAGCAAAATAAGCACATGCTTAGGGCATTAAGGGAAAGGGGCACTACAGAAATGGTAAATGATTTGTGGCACAAAAGAAATCACTTTAAACTTGCTAAAATATTCTAAGTGGTTTATATGATTGAAAATATAATTTCAAAGTGTTCATGGTGCCATAGTGAGGATCTAATCAAAGACTTTGCTATTAAAAAATGTCAGAGAAAACTTTTGAAATATAAATAAACTTGGTCATATATTACTGTTAGTTCTATTTCATTTTGAAAAATATAAATTTATTTTATGGTATTATTGTTTACATTTTGAATTACATATATATGGGGGCACCAAAATCTTATGAGTGCTTAGGGCCTCTCTGGGTCTTAATCTGGCCCTGTCTGCCAACAATGTACGAGTGCTTGTGCTTGGGTTTTGGATTTAACCATTTCAAGCAAGGCCTCATCTTCCTCAACAGAAGGTTTCCCTAACTTATAATGATTACTGGAAACAACAGTAAAACAAATTTACTCTTATAAAGGAGAAATATGTAATGACCATTATTTAAACTTTGTCTTATATATGATGGACTCTCTCACTGAAGATGATGTATGAGTGTTCAGCTTTTGCCAAATGATCTGCACAAATGATTTGTTTATAGTGATCAAATGTTCGTGCTTCACATTAGCTCACTCACTCCATCAAATTGACGTTGTTTGAACTGGTGCACTGTATACCACGCATCAGCTGCTGAAGTGACTGCAGAGCAACAAGAGGAAGTGTTTTGTTCAAGAATACAGTGTAACACCCAGTGTACGAATTGAAATCACAATCACTAGATCATGAGTGCAACACCCTAACCACTGTATGTACGTATATCATGCATACATACATACATGCATACATGTTGTTGTTGGCACTCCGTCGGTTAGGACGTCGAGGGTTCCAGTTGATCCGATCAACAGAACAGCCTGCTCGTGAAATTAACGTGTAAGTGGCTGAGCACTCCACAGACACGTGTACCCTAAACGTAGTTCTAGGGGATATTCAGCGTGACACAGAGTGTGACAAGGCTGACCCTTTGAATTACAGGTACAACAGAAGCAGGAAGAAAGAGTGAGAGAAAGTTGTGGTGAAAGAGTACAGCAGGGTTCACCACCATCCCCTGCCGGAGCCTCGTGGAGCTTTAGGTGTTTTCGCTCAATAAACACTCACAACGCCCGGTGTGGGAATCGAAACCGCGATCCTATGACCGCGAGTCCGCTGCCCTAACCACTGGGCCATTGTGCCTCCACAAATACATACATACATACATACAAACAAAGACCAGCAAAAAAGAAAATACGCTGAACTATTGAGAAATTTTCAGTTACTCTATCCAGATTACAAATTCAGGTTTATACCCTTCCCAATGTCCATTACTTTACAGAGTGGACATGTTTGAAAGGGCATCCATGTGCCCTCACTATATATGTATGTATATGGATGCCCTTTCAAACATGTCCACTCTGTAAAGTAATGGACATTGGGAAGGACATCCAACAGTAAAAAGAATCCAGTGGAGCTTGGCCCAGTCCCTAGGTTTACCATCTCCTGTCAAACTGTCCAATCCAAGCCAGCATAGAAGATGGAAATTAAATGATGATAATATAATATATATATATATATATATATATCATCATCATCATCATCGTCGTTTAACGTCCGCTTATAGATATACGCACACACACGAATACACATACATTTATAAGCACATTCTGAGTCATGCAATAAGCATTCATGCTTAAACTTCAAAATTCAACAGTTACAATGCCCTTACACAACTGATTATATTTGATCAGTTTCAAAGATTGCAAAATGATATAAGAACAACTAGGTAAATACTTCGTTAAAATTATATAATAATTTACTTAGATTTCAGCAGGCTATGTTGTCTAGCTTCTACAGCTTTTACACCTGAATCCTGACAAATAATCAAACAGCTTATACCTGCAAAGGATTAGGAAGACAGTTGATGTGTTTTATGCTTGATCCAAGCAAGTTTACATTTACCTTTGCAGTTATATCAGCTTTTGTGACTTGATGTCATTCCATGATTGAATAAGCAGACTTCAGTTATACTATATGAAAATTGGCTTTACATTATCAAATATAAATAAATAATATTAAAAGGCATTTTTAAATGATATACATAGATATCACTAAAACATCATTGTGATTAGTGAGATTTTGTTGATCACATGTGCAATATTCTCGCAACAATCTTTGAGGTCTTTCAGATGATGCAAGTAATATGTCTAGAATTTCAAGAAATTTTATTTTTTTATGAAATCACTGAATTGGACTCTATACACTTGTCACAATGAATTTGCTGTCACTTGAGTTGAGTTGGTCACCGAAGACACATTTCAATGGCTGCATGAATAACACTGTAACATAACTTTTGTCCTTGGGTAGCAACTGTTATTTCTTATTTACTTACTCCTAGATAGTATGAAAAATGACTGATATTTCCTTCAAATTTTGCTTTTGTTACATTTATTCAAACCCCATAGAATACCTCTCAACACATGGCTATTATGCTCTCCCACTACTGCTGCTCATGGTCACAGTTGCACATTTTGTCAGCCACTACGTGGTTAAGGTTAAGCAACTGACAAGCAAATCTGTGATATTGAGCAGAATATTTGCACATTTGCTATAATGATATTTCTGCAACTCAGTGTGTTAATGGTGGTTGAGTGATCTGATACTTTGCTCTCAGTATTTTTTAAAAATCCTTGTTAACAAATTGCAATCTATGTCCTTGAAGGCGTATCTCTGCGAAATTTCATTAAAAAATATGCATTCAAATTACCTATGAGGAGTCAGAGTCGGCCGAGGCCCAAAATGTAGTTATACGAAGTTAAATACGGCCACTAATAAACATTAACTGAACTTCTTCCTATCCGAACACGTTTTTCACTCCATACAAACCGGATGGAATTATAAGCTTTGCCATAGCTTCATCAGTGGTAACAAAAACGAAAGCAAAGATTTTTTTTTAACCAAACTTTCCTAATTAATACATTTCCACTAATCAAACGATAGTTCCGTATGACAGGTGATAAAATAAGCAGTGTTCATTGCTAAGACACTTAATTCCCTGAATTCTCAGGGGCGTATTCCCCATGGTTACAAGTGCGAATCACAGTTGTAGACCGTTTCACCGACTTTATATTAGTACTGTGGTCGGACTTTTCAGTTTGTTAAAGCGCACACAAGACAACACTACTTTCAATTCACGTTCGATTACAAAGAGCCTAAAATATAAAAATCAAATATTTATACCCTACCCTTTTCCTATAACATATTTTAAGCAAGACAGCCCAACAGTCCTTTCTCCTAAGAGCAGCAAAGATAACTGAAAATTTGGAACTTAATTGATTTAAAGTCATATAGTTCCTAACTTTTGAAACCTGACAAGACAGATTTTTTCCAAGTGAAATTAAACAATCACAGAATTCAATCTGAAGATGTTGTCATAGTAGAGTATTTAGAACAAGGCAGTCCATCCCTCTCTAAACAATATTAACTCTGTTATAATTCATAGGAAAAGCATGAACATCTCATAACCATACACTCTAAAATAGGTATGGGCAACTTTTTTCGACATGGTTCATTATCAGGCGGGCCGCACTACTAAAAAAATCCATGGTAAAGTCCCGCGGGCCGCAAGTTTACCAATGAATGACCTAAATTTTACACGTTATAACATTCAAGTTAAAAATTTAATTCGAAGAGGATTAATCCTTGTCATGTAGTGGAGGCGCAATGGCCCAGTGGTTAGGGCAGCGGACTCGCGGTCATAGGATCGCGGTTTCGATTCCCAGACCGGGCGTTGTGAGTGTTTATTGAGCGAAAACACCTAAAGTTCCACGAGGCTCCGGCAGGGGATGGTGGCGAACCCTGCTGTACTCTTTCACCACAACTTTCTCTCAATCTTTCTTCCTGTTTCTGTTGTACCTGTAATTCAAAGGGCCAGCCTTGTCACACTGTGTCACGCTGAATATCCCCGAGAACTACATTAAGGGTACACGTGTCTGTGGAGTGCTCAGCCACTTGCACGTTAATTTCACGAGCAGGCTGTTCCGTTGATCGGATCAACTGGAACCCTCGACGTCGTAAGCGACGGAGTGCCAACAAAATGCAATCCTTGTCATGTGATCTAAGCCAACCTGGTCACGTGATTAGAGGTCATATGCCATCAAAGATGAACGGATTTAGGAGTTCGTGAAACGACAACAAACCAGTGATGAGTGTTTTCGAAGTGATTAAGGATAAATTCCATACCGTTCAGCAGGATTTATCAGCTGGGTATTCTATCTAATTAGTATATTTTCTATTCGGGGATTGTTTCTGGCAATTCAGTTTCATTTCAACTCGTGTATTCGTTCTGTATATCTTTCGTCTTTATTTATGGGTGTGTATTATTTATAAATTAGTCTGAGTTCTTTTGTTTTAGTTAATAACAGGAGGAAAGCTTTATTCATTGTTGAATTCTGCAGGATCTAGGATTAGATATGACAAGTCATTTAATATTTATATCTACAAGATGTTTTTTTTTTCTTTTTCGTAATTTCAAAACACCCCTTCTCTTTATTCTGGTTTTGTTTGTTTACAGTATAATTTTCAAAGAAAAAAGGATGTTAGTTAAGTTTCGTAGCTTTTCATCTAATAATGCTACTATATATTATTTATTCACATCTCAGTCACTCGACCTGCTAGAAGTAGCAGCTAAATCCCTCTGAAATTATGCCCTATCGCCTTAAATGAAAATACATTAGATATTGTAGCGTTCGATTTACAAAAAGAGAGGACTGTCACGGCTGGAATGTCTTCGATCGTATGCTTGTTCTAACATTGTGAGCAAGAAGGCAAGTTTGAGGTTATGAATGGAGCAGGATGTGATCTGATCACAGTTATCTTGCCAAATTTATGTGAATTTAGTGCTTTGGTAACGAAGCCTTTTTTTTCAGATTTTGGAATCAGTTGCTACTGATCTTTATACTTTGTGACATTTTTTTTGTTGTTGTTCGTTAATAAATTTTATATTGTCTTTAGTTGGAGATGCGTAAGTGTTACTAACACCTGTTTTCTGCTCGCAATGAGTTGGTTTTAACTCCCAGGTCAGTACTAACCAAGCAGACATATCTGAGTTCCACATATGACCATCTCATCTTTTTATATGTCCATGTTAACTTCTTTCCTTTTTTCTTTTTAAGACTGTAGGCTATGATTTGAGATAGTGGGTAATGTAAAGCTGAAGCTAAGTGTAAAGAGCGAGTTAAGCTACAAACGAAATTATGTCTTTAAAATAATGGATTCGACAAATAACTATTTCTTGATGAATGTATACTCAGTGTCTTTCGGTAGTTATTTATTTATTATTATTATTATTATTATTATTATTTGTAACGACATGAATGCCAACTCTAATTATCCAGACTGTAACTACGTAGCCAAACAGAACCTCCGGAATAAAAATGCAATTCGAAGGGAGAAATGAAGAGAAAGTAACTATCAGAAACTAAAAACGTATACAAAGTTGAATTCTTTTTGTTTCTTATTTCTAAAAGAAATATACTATTTTTTATGATATTGAGCTACATCAGTGTTTAAAGTATCTGTTGGTTACAGTTATTAACAACTTACGACTGCCTATATTTATTTGGACATTTTATAGATAACCGGTGTAACTAATTTAGGGAAACCTTAATCAGAATTTGAAACCAGACAGTCGCTCGATCAGCCAGAAATAGCAGCCATATCTCATTCAAATCACCATCCTATCATGAAGGGAAAAAAGCGGTGGTGGTGCCATAGTCATCTTAGCAACATTGTTGGCTCGTGGGTAGATCAATGTATTTATTGTCAACAAGGCGAAGCGTACATAGATCAGAATTGGGCCCCAGACCTGTGGGGCTCCTGGGTAACTGTTCAATGTCTTAAGAGGGCATTGAATGCTGGGACGAATACGTTGGGTAATATGGTTCTAAATAGCCTTAAAGATGGTCCTGGTTGGAGCATCTTTGGACTGAAGTTTGCTCTTAATAACCATAATTTGTTGAAAATAGTCTATTTTAGCAACGCATATGCATACAGATAAATAGTGGTCTACGCTGATGTGTCATGAAAAGAACGGATAGTCCATCAGCTTAGGAAATCTTAACCCATTGTATATATTTTATAATTCTTTGTTCACATGGGGTAAATAGGAATATCAAATAATTCTCTTGATTACTAGAAGAATGTTTATAAATTGTTGTTAGTGTACGTCACTGAGAGACTGCCTGATTATATATATATTAATAATTAAGTGTGCTACAAGTGGTACCAGCACACTAAAAATCGCAGCCAGAAGACGACTACAACCACAAATTTTCACTGATACACATTGAAGTTATTTACGCATGCTGTATCACTTGATATTATTGTAAACAACAATATCCTTATATATATATATATATATATATATATATATATATAAATGAGGTATCCATCATCTGGGCATATTATCTGCATGGAACACCTTTATCTCACCTCACATCTTTCTGAAATTACTGGTCTTAGGCACTTCAATTCAATCAACACCATGGATCTCACACTCCTCCCATACTGCCACTGTTGAAGTAAAGGCTGAATTGTTTGTCGCCATCAACTCTCAGCACCAATTATCCACTCCCAACATATACGTCTGACATAACAAACATCCATGATTTGTTTCTTGAAGAGTTTGATCACTGCCTATTAAAAGCAATTCATTGAATGGCTGGTATGTCAAATCTGAAAATTATGTCAGAATTTTGCTACTTTTAGGCTGTCTGTTTCTGGCAGAAAATGTTTCACACTAACTAATCTAACACTGGGTGACTGAAACCATCTTCCTAAGGTATATCCTTTCTCATTCTCCATATAACTACCCAAAACTCAAAGTGGCTCACTTAAACTGTTTTGTAGCAGTATGGACATCACTACCATCAACTGGGATGCTTTTACCCAAAACTGCAAAATTAACATCAGAAAAGCAAAGGATGTTTTATTGTGTTACACAATCTGCATGCTCTCCTCCCTACCATATTGCAGCAGAGATTACATGTTCTCTGACAGAGATTTCTAGTTCTCTGACACCATCAACTTTGCAAAATACTCCAACTCCCATTTTTCAGTCTAGATGGTTAAGTTATCAACACATCAGCTTAAGAAGTTTTCCTATTTGATGCACACTCCCTTTCTATCTCCATAATACATCACTCAACAAAACTGCACCTACATTCTCTTTAATCATGCATATGCAACCACCAAATATGAAAGCTCCTTTAATCACTATGACCCAACAGGTGACTTTTCCTGATAATAACCCTTCCATAATTCTCAGTCATATGTTCCAGGACTAGTCTCTATCCTTACCAAGCTCGTCAACCTCTCTCTCTCTCTCTCTCTCTCTACAGGAGCCTTTCTCAATCACGTAAAAGTGCAGCCTTGCATCTCTCTCACCTATTGCACTCACCTCATACAACTTAAAGGAAACAGAAACAGTTGTCCACAATCACCTTGAGTAGCTTGCCTTCCATAGTAACCACCAGTATGACTTCCACAGACCAGATGTACTGGAGACTTGTCCTTCAATGTCGTTCTACTTCCCATCAAGCACTTTTGACTATATGTTCTATATTTAAGGGTGTTTTTTGACTATATGTTCTATATTTAAGGGTGTTAGTTGATCAGAGATAAGAAAGTAGTTGAACTTATGGGAGACAGTGTTTCCTTATCAAGTCTTTAATTGCTGCTACATAACCAAAAATTGATAATGAAGTCGTTTACATTTCAGCAATAAGGCTTTGTCGTAGTTTATTATGTATGGAGAATTATTTTTGAGGGTAATGGAAGTGATGTGTTTCATAATTCTGAGTTGATTTAAACAATTATGTCTGCTTTTCCATAAATATATTGGTCTTTTGACCATTCAAACACAAGACAGCACTCATATAGATATACATAGCAGTGTAAACAAACACATGCACAGTTTTAAAGGTTAGTCAGTGGCTTGAAACATTGATGTTGCAGTGAAAGAATGAAATAAGATGTGATTTACTTATATGAGAGAGATTGTGTAAGTGGGCTAAGAACATTGTTAGACGTGAAGGATATTATATTGTATGTGCAGAAGTAGCTATGCTAGTATGAACATGTGATGCAAATAGTTATTGTTGGTTGTGTGATTCCTGTATTGTGAGTGGAAGATACTTGTAATAAAGGTAGGTTTGTAAGGGATGTTTCAGGTAAAATAGAGAAATACATATACATGTATAGACACTATTATTCATTTATCTACACCAGTGATTCTCAATTAGGATCCATGTGGCCCCTGAGGGTCCATATAAGATTTGGGGTGGGGGTCCATGTAACAAAATAGTAAATTGGGGGTGGGAAGGGGGGGGGGTTCACAATAGTATTTTAAAGGCCCCTGAAAAAATTTTACTTTAGATGTATGTATTGATATGTATTGCAAGAAACAGCTAGGTTTCTTTCTCTAACATTTTACAAAGTTCCAGCTACACAAGTTAATGCATGAAAAACAAAATAGGGATTTTGAAAGCAGTTCCTATAAGATTAGTTTTTAAACATTGACTAGCTGTGGAGGTCCACTCAAATAAAATAGTAATCAAAAGGGTCCATAGATAAAACAATGGTTGAGAACACATATCAACATAAAATACAAAAATGTTTTGATGTTCTGATTGAACTTTAGAAATAATGGTGTTTATATGAACCTTGGTCTGTTCTATAGTGACAAATTTTCTGTGAATTTTAACTGTCTTGTATTATATATATTCAAAGAACTGATTGATATGTTTGTTAAAAGCCATGTGCAGCCAATGTAAATTTTGACCATATGAGAAATAATAATTTTAATGTTATAAATATGTCATCAATTATAAATTCAACTATTACTTCAAAGCTTGTTGCAGCAATAATTTTTTCATGTATTGATAGAGATTAATGAAGTTAGTATGCTTTGTACTGCAATGAAGTATGGATGTAGCTTCTTGTAAAAGTTTGATGTACAATAAAATTAAAATTTTGCTGTTGTAAATCAAAAAAATATGTTGTATAATCCCATGTCACCTCTGGGATGCTCAGATCAATCTTATGACTTGCAGGTAGTTGGATGAATGACTTGGAATGGCCCATAGTTTTCTTTGATCTCTGTGTATTATTAGGTTTGACTTAATTGACTATAGTACTTAACTACATCCAGTTGTAGAGTCTAAATGATGTAAGAACACAAATCTCTAATTAAAATAACTGCACTTACTAAACTATCTACGACCCTGTTTTTTAAATTATTCAGTTTGAGTCTCACTTTGTAAATCATTGAAAATTAACCAAAATATCTTTTTTTTCTTCTTAAATTTAACCCAAGAAGATCATAGTCTTTCTAGACTGCTGAGCAACTGGGTTAGGTTTGTAGAGTTAATTTTCAGCTTTAACTTTTGAAGCTCAGTAGTTGAGGGGGAAATAGGTGATATGTGAATTCCAGAGGTATTTTGAGTGGTAAATGTTAATCGACTCCCTTTCTAAAACAATTGTTATTTGATTAGAGATCTTCCCTGACGTGTCACAAATCTCGATTCATATCTGAATAATATGCTGGCGACTAATTATATTTTTCCCTCCTCTTCAACAGGATCAACCTCATCAAAAATCAGGAGGTTCTGACTCCTGTTAAGACAGTGAAACCTGTAGACCATGTAAACTATGATGCAGGAGCTGATCTTCTTTACAAGTATGTACTGAAAGTGTTCAACTTACATTACTTCTAACAGCCTTTTCATTTACTTATTAAGAAAATACATGTGAAAATAAACTTGTATCTTCAAGATTTAGAATATCTTGTAAATATGCTACTAGCTGTTATTAAGTTTTCTATGATGTGTTGTGATTTATATTTATTTGATAGCTATAAAAATGGGTTACAAACAAATAGCCAAGTATATCAAATACATTTTTTGGAATGAAAATATACATTGCCATTAAGAACATGAGGTTAATATACTGTGGCAAAATTATGGTATTTAAAAATGACAAATGGCTTGTTCAAGGTTCATTGTATTAGTCAATTTTCTTGCCTGTAACTTTGATGTTAATAACTTTAAAACATTGCTAGAATGCATCAAGTAAAATATTATTCATTGTTTATTTATTTATTTTGTTATTGTAACATTTCAAAATGAAAAAAATATAAATTTACTGGGGAATCGATAGGGTTTAATAAGAGCTTCCTAAATTATTTTCTTGTAAAGACAGCAAGATCCTTATACCGGAGTAACCAATCATCTGGTTTATCATACCCATGATATATACCATCTCTCTGTCTTTCAAAAGTAACAACAATACATTATGAGTTTAAAGTATGCAAGTAGTATTACATCAGGACAAGCCTCATTTGCTTTATTCAGTTCAACTGAATAACAAGTTAAGATATTTTTAGAGAATATGAAAATAATAATAATGAAGATGACATGAATCTTGCTTTTAAAAGAAGTGGCTTGTTCGTAAATATGCTTGTGAATCAATCAGAAATTCTTGTGATAAAAGGAAATGTGGCATTACTTACAGGTATCAGTTATTATGGAAAGATATACAAAAAGCCAATGAAGAAAATGCCAAGAAAGCTGAGGTAATGGAATTCCTTATTTTACTTTTAGTTTTGTGTAAAAAAATAGTTTCATTTCTTGCACAAAAATATTTCCTACAAACTTTGCTCCTTGCACAAATTTCTATTTCTATAGAGTTAAGGAAAATCTTTTAATTTATTTTGCTATCAACTTTTAGAAGGCCAAAATAGATACACACATTATAAATGATAAACTTTTTTACCTTTTTCTACTTTTGAAATTATTATAGTTAATCAGTATGTAAGTTTATATATTATCTAGTAAATTGATTGGCTTTAACTCAAAGTCCAGTTTGATTCTTCTTAAACCTTGAGCCTGTATCTAACTCTACATGACATACCAGCTTCCTGTACATTCTTGTTTAATCATCATCATCATTTAACGTCCACTTTCCATGCTAGCATGGGTTGGACGATTTGACTAAGGACTGGTAAATCAGATGGCTACACCAGGCTCCAATCTGATTTGGCAGAGTTTCTATAGCTGGATGCCCTTCCTAACACCAACCACTCCAAGAGTGTAGTGGGTGCTTTTACGTGCCACCGGCACGAAGGCCAGTCTTGAATTATTCAATATCTTAATTTTCTTTGGTGCCATCTTTTTGATGGTTATAGGTACAGTCCAACTGTTTTAGAATGATTCTTAAAATGTTTGTATTATTAATGTTATTGGTTTTAATTTTGTTTTTGTTATTTCTACAGTCATTGGACCGTGAAATCCAAATTATATATGGTGATATAAAAAAGAACTGTAACAATTTAACTGGATTTTATAGAGAAGTGAAAAGTCTTCCAAGTTTCTTGGGTGTTTTGCAGAACTTGACTGATTTATTGGGTAAGCAAGATTTCCAATGCTTCTCATTTTTTCCATTCTTTGGAATTTATGTAGATTGACAAGGAATAGAAAGATCACATGCACTGGCATTGACAAGCAGCTAGGAAACTAATATCAATGTTTACCTTTTGTTTACACTTACTAGATAAAGAGCATAAGAAGTGATATGAATGGTTACACCAAGTGCCTTAGTGTCACAAATAAAAACACTCCAACTGCAAATAAAAAGCAGCCTACATACTTTCTTCAACAAAGCTTTACTGTCGCACTACAATACTAGCTACAAAAGAAATAGATAGGAATCAAATTCATATCACCAGTTTAAAATTCCAATGTATTATCATATCATTGTGCTACTAGCTGTTCCCTACCTTTAGCAGTAATCATTGGGTTGAGGTTGCTCAGATTTGCTCTGAATCAGTCGTGCTGCCCATCACAATCTTGCATAGCATTCAGGAGATCAGCAGGGCAACATTCAGTGTCCATACAAAGCTAGTTGATGAATGATTTGTTTACTGGGTGGCCAAATTGTGTGTATCTATGTCAGTGTGTCCATAGGAGTTTAGTGTATCACTAACAAGGTCTTGCTTAACTCTCCAACAATCTGAAAAACACGTGTCTATCTCAGTGATAGTAAAAAGACTGCCACACAGCCTTTCTTTGTTCTGATGCTTTTCCCTGAAAATTTTCAGAACAATCCATAGCAAGCAGGTGTATGTGTCATCAAGCCTTATCTTGTAGTGTTTGGTGAGGGTTCAAGCAGTGAACTGATTTTGAGTTCACTGCTCATTGGGTTATAGGGAAAGCCATAGGTAACAGTATATTGGATGTGCAGTCTTAGTGAAAGAGTCAGCTGCTGACTGACAACATTCACAGGATGCTGGGTAGAGGAACCTCTGTGAAGCCAGTGGCTTGGATCACATCAAGTTTTCAAAGTGTGTTACTGATAATGTCTATAGACCTGGTGAATATGGATGTTATTAAGCTAATGAAAGATTTAGCAGTATCAATTTTCTATGAAACTTAATCAGATCTTTAATTAGGATTGCATATAAATGTTTGAAGATATTTTTATGTTAATTAAATTCTGTTGTACTTATGCAGAGTTTGCAGCTGTAACACTTCAGGTTTGAATTTATTATATTAGATTTAAATATATACATAAGAATGAGAAGAAGAGAAGAAAACCAAGAAAAATAAAAAAAAACAAAACAATTCACCACCTTAGGTTGAAAATTTTGGGGTTAGCACTCATTGTGTGGTTTTTTAAAGAGGTTAAGTGTTTTTCATGTTTAATGATTTGTTTTATTTCATAAATTTCAGTATGTCACTCAAAACTGTAAAGCTTATGAAATTTTCCATGTGTTTCTCTATATAATGTAAAGATAATTTTTTTTTTATGTAGCTTGCTTAGAAGAGAGTTGTGATTCAGTTGAGTCAGCCCTTGTGCGATTGGAGAATGTTAGCGAAACCCAGGAACTGAAACAACATATGCAATCACACACAGACCAACTCAATAATTATAGGAGAAAGAAAGAAGAAGAATTGAAAAGATTAGCATGTAAGATGAAATATCTTTTCATTTTTACTATACAATTACTGTATTTAAAAAGAAATCATTCTTGTAGTTTTCTTATTGATATTTTTAGAGACATTTATTCTGTAGTCTTATTTCCCAAATAAACTGAAGAAAAGTTTAGTCTCCTAGTAGTTAAACTTTAACTTAATAACACTCTACAACCTTTGCTGTTTTTCTCCCTATAGTACTACCATGTGTTAACCTCTGAACTCATCTGCACCAAATCTTTTTTTTTTTTTACTACTGTACCCTAAGCTCTAGATGCCATACTATTACATCTTGCCCACTCTTTATTTTACCCACCATCAATCAACTTAGAACAATTCCGGCTGAACAGTAAGCACTAATTTCCCATCATCATCTCCCCTGCTTTTTAATGCATGATGACTTTATCATAAGGGGAATGAAAATTATATTTTCAAAAATTATTTCTTATAAGTGAAAAGTTGACAATTTTTTTTTTTAAATGCTTTATGTAAAACTTCAACTACATTTAATCTGGACTAATGAGGCAGTCTCTATGTAGTTACTTTACTTGCTAGAGATAGCAGCCAAATCTCTTTTAAACCACATCCAAGTATCCAAGTTGTCTTGAAAAAGGAAGCTCACATTGAACAAAGAAGTCAGAGATTAACTCTTTAGCATTCAGATTATTCTGTCTAATGTAAAGCTTATTTATTTGCATTATTCTGAATTACTCATGCATTATCTTTTTGTATTGAGATTTCGATGATGTGCTTGTATATTTTTAGTATGGCAATGTAGAGTAGGTGTGAGAGGCTGAATATGGGTAGTCGGTACATAAAACAAGTATAATATTTGGGCTAGATATGGCTGGTTTAAATACTAAAGGGTTAATGTTCCCTCTAATTTTTAGCAACCAGTGTGTACAAAAATCTTGGGATTTGCAAGTTCATTGTACTTGTACCTGTTGCATTTTAAAGATTAGGTTTCCTGTCCAGGGTCATAAAATACTTCGGTAGAGAAACAGTAACTGACTTACATCAATTGCCTCTGCCTTGTTTATTACTTGCACAACAATGACAACTTCAATGCAACCAATTACCCACTCTTTATGAAGTTTAATTGTACTGTGCATGTTTGGATTATATCTAAAAGAAGGTTGTCCAGCTGATTGGTGAAGACTTGCTCACCAACGCAAAAATATCACTGGCTCAAAATAGTCTCTTCTACCAACACAGTAACTTCATCTCTTTGTGCTAGTGAGCAGCATACCACTCTGTCCAGTTCACTTCATGCATTCTTCCGCCTCTCAAGATCATGCACTAAACCCTTTTTCCTAATCAATCTTCTCATGTTTTCCTAAAAGTTCAACCTACAGATATTCAGACTGAACATGAACTATATCAACCTCATCGTCGTAATTTGGCCTGTGTTAATGGCACTACCTCTCTGTCAAATGATTTTAGAAAAATATTTTTATAACACTTCAGTGAATAAAGGCACTTTTGTTGTAAGTAATAACTGTTATTTGTATTTTTTTTCAGCTCAAAAGAACATAGAACTTGCAATCCAAGCTGAGAAAAAGGTAAAACAGAAGCAGGATGTACTGCGTGAAAGATCAGAAACATTTGAAGAAGCATTCCAAAATGACTTAGATTATTATCGTACACATGGCCATATGAACAGTATGTTTCCTATTTGCTTCTACAACAGCTTCAGTTCTCTACTCTATACTTATTACATATTAATGATAGAACTTCCACCTTCATTCTAATCTTTTATCCTTTTTCTTTTCTTCCACCTTACAAAATTCTGTTTTGGCTTCATTTCTGTTTACTCTTTCAAGGAATAATGGTCTGACATTTAATGTTCATAAAATAATTAACTTCAATTAGAACATATGTAGATGATCCACCTACTACATTAATTGAAATTCTGTTTTATTCAAAATTCTGCCTACATGTTCTAAACTTAGTTTCTTTTATGTAACCACCTTATCACATTTTCACCAAAGAATGTTACCTACTTCATCTATATACAATCTTCAAATATTCTCCTCATTCTTTTCTTCTGTTTACCCTCTGTCTTCTTTCCTCTCACACCCTCCACTTTATTCATTCTTATTTCTCTGAAACATATCAGCTAACTTAGATGGCTTCTGCAGTAAGAAAGATGGTATGAACACATGTATAGACTTGCCTCACCTTCATTTGGTCAAATTCCCTCTCAATACACTACACTTCACTCTTCTGTACTGCTGCCATCCACAATCTTTCTCTCTGTTGCACCACTTCTGTTATCACCTACAACCTTCTCTTGCATTTGTCCACTTCTGTTCTGGCCTTCCACTGTTTCCCTCTTCAGTCATATTAAATGAGCAAAAGCACACATCTTAGGTCACTGGGTACTCTCTGCACTCACAGTGTACAAGGCACCCTCCTCACACAATTCATATACTGGTACCACAGGAAAAAAACACTCCCTCTCCCCAACGGACTTTAGCTACAGTGATTAGTGAGTGAGCAGAAGTGAAATAGGGTTGAGTGTCCCTTAGTTCTATCTGAAGGACTCAACAATGTCCTTAACCCTTTAGTGTTCAAATTACTCTGTCAAGTGTAAAACTTATTTATTCATATTGTTTTGAATTAATAATATATTGTCTCATAACTTTGAGATTTTGATGCTGTTGTTGTCTATTTTTAGAATGGCATTGTAGGGTAGGTGTGAGAGGTTAGATCAGGCCAGTTTGAACATAAAACAGAAGAAATATCTGGGCCAGATATGGCCGGTTTAAACACTAAAGGGTTAATTTTGATACCATGAAAAATACATACACTATACACTGTAAAGTGGATGGTAAGCAAGTGGAGAAAACTGATGCCATGTAAAATATCCCCATTACACAAATGTAAAATGGATGGCAAAGGAGTAGAAAAAGCACAGGGTTTCGAGTTCTCTTTAGTCTTATTTTATAAACCTCTCTAGTACTGATACCACAAGAAAATGCTCCCATTACATTCTATAAAGGGGCTGGTGATAAGAAAAGCATCCAACCATAGAAACTGGGTAAAAATAACATATATGAGCTTTAGCCTATGAGAGCAGTGGTTTGCTGTAAGAAATGACTCATCCAACCAATGCCAGCATGGAAAGTGGACATAAAATGATGATGTCTTACTCTCCTTTACTCTTTTACTTGTTTCGGTCATTTGACTGTGGCCATGCTGGAGCACCGCCTTTAGTCGAGCAAATCGACCCCAGGACTTATTCTATGGATGCTTAGTACTTATTCTATCGGTCTCTTTTGCCGAACCGCTAAGTTACAGGGACCTAGACACACCACCATTGGTTGTCAAGCGATGTTGGGGGGACAAACACAGACACACAAACATATACATATATACGACAGGCTTCTTTCAGTTTCCGTCTACCAAATCCACTCACAAGGCTTTGGTCGGCCCGAGGCTATAGTAGAAGACACGTACCCAAGGTGCCACGCAGTGGGAATGAACCCAGAACCATGTGGTTGGTAAGCAAGCTACTTACCACACAGCCACTCCTGCACCTGTCTGTCTATATAACTTTGCAAACTCCTTCCACTACCATCATCAATTGGTTAACTAATTCTCATCCTGCATTTCAGACATTTATCTCACCTCTAAACCTAGTCATCACCATCTCCTGCCTAATCAAGATAAAAACAATTCACATATTCCTACTGCACTTCAAGTTAGCTCTTTGGTTGTACGTCTACTAACTCTGGCTGTAAATATTCACCTGCAACACAAACTAAAATTACTTCTTCTCTTAGTTAAAACTAAGACACCCAAGTTGTTCACTTGAAATTGTACTGCAACAAGTGAACAATACTGCTTGCAATAGTCATTCACCACCACCTACTGGGAGTCAGTTATTCATCATAACAACACTTGAAAGACAACTACTTGGAAAGCAAAGCAGGCCTTTTTGTACAATAAATAGATCCTTTGCCAAGAGGGCCTCTTTCAACTTAGCAGAATCCTACTGAACTAAATTAAAATAGTCCTTGTAAACAGCATGTCTCATAAAACCTATTTTGCTTCCAGCTTTATGGTGTACATGCAACTAAACCCCTCTTAAATATCCTACTCTCCATTACACAATCACCAAATGTAAATATTTCTGATGGTGTCCTTTTAAATATCCTCAATTTGTGTTCCTGACTTTATGTTGCCAAAATGTTCAGTTTTTCTCTGTGTACAGATCAATTCCAGTCTATGAAAAATGAGACTAATTGTCTCATTTCCAAAAAAAGGCAGCTTCTTTAATCTTACAGATTATAGATCTATTGCTCTCACTCCCATCATCTTAAAGCCACCTCTTTTCCTCCTTAGTCATCACCATTATCATTTCTGTAAATCTAAATACACAGAAAATTTCATTTCTTACATCATGGAACAGAATCCCTTCCCCTTGAAAATTTGAAAGTAGTACTGGTGACAATGGCCTCGGCAAAACTTTCAAATGCCTGGTCCTGAGAACTGGTTCTAGATTCAATCTCACTGCATGGTACCTTGGGCAAGTGTCTTCTTATTTCTTTATTGCCCAGAAGGGGCTAAACATAGAGGGGACAGACAAACGGATTAAGTTGATTATATCGACCCCAGTGCGTAACTGGTACTTATTTAATCAACCCCGAAAGGATGAAAGGCAAAGTTGACCTCGGCAGAATTTGAACTCAGAACGTAGCGGCAGACGAAATACTGCTAAGCATTTCACCCGGCGTGCTAACGTTTCTGCCAGCTCGACACCTTCTACTGTGTTCTTCTACTTTAGCCTTGGGCTGACCAAAGTCTTGCGAGTAGATTTGGTAGATGAAATGAAAGAAGTTGGTTGTGTGTGTGTGTGTCTTTGTGTATGTTTGTTCCCCACCACTACTTGACAACACCAGTGTTGGTGTGTTTATGTTCCCATATCATTAGCAGTTCAGCAAAAGAGACCAATAAAATAAGTACTAGGCTTTAAAGAAAAATAGATCCTGGAGTTGATTTGTTTGACTAAAAACCCTTCAAGGTGATGCCTCAACATGGCCACAGTCAAATAACTGAAACAAGTAAATGATAAAAGGAAACTGTCAAATTCTATTAACTTGTCAGCTTTTGGGAGTTTCCTTTCATTATACCATATACTAATGTGTTCTCTCTCTAACTTACACTTTATCAATTTTGGTGTAATATGAGATTTGGTTATTGTTCAACCACTGCTTTAACTACTTCTATGCAGATGATACCACTCACTGTCATCTTCTGCACATTATTCAAAATACACCGATATCCAAAATACAGTGGAGAAGGCTAGCCACTGGATTTGGTTAAAAAGAGACGATGAGCGATGGCTAGAGAAATATTGAGCTTTGTTTTTAATAACCAGTTGATCTAGCAAGCAGGGCCTCATATCAGTGAGGGGGGCCGGTGCGCATTGATGCCATCGAGAGGTAGGCCCCGAAACGGCGCGCATTCTCTCCTGATGACCCCATACACTTGCTGGTTTCTGGTATGTGGAGTTCTCGACTGGTAGCACTTGCATGCGCAAGTTGTTTGCAAGACATCAACATACAATAAAACCATCTACATTTCAATTATGACATAACAGCCTTGTCTCCTTCAATAGCACCAAAACACAATCACTATGTACCTCAAAGAAACATTTTTGTATCATATTTTTTCTCCATGGTGTAACTAGCTTAATATCACATTATTATCTTTAGGATTTATTTTAGTTTGTAAACATGAATTTTCATGTCACTGGAGTCAGTAAAATAAAGCACCAGTAATATTCTTTGAATAGGTTTGATTGTACCACTCCCTCTCCATCATTTATTTTGTACCTAATCAAAAATAAATCTTTTTATATGAAGACTGGCTTTATTTTCAGGACTTCCAAATGGTGAAGGAACAAAGAACCTGGATCTTAGTGATATTACACTGGACCAAGATGAATCTGGTTTGGCAGCATTTTTAGCATCCACTGAAGTAACTCCTTGTAGTGAGAAGGGACTTCTTGGCATATCTTTCTCCTCTAATGTAGCAGGAGACATTACTTCTCCTTCAGATGTTGACCTTTTGACCCCTATGACACCAGGCAGTGAGTGGGGAGCTGCTGATGAATCATCAGCATACAGTGAGACCGAAGGGGAAAACCAACCACCAAAGTCCGATAATTCACAATCTGTTAATCCAGAGGCTGATGAATCTGTGACAGATCACTCTACTGGAGATGAAGATGCAAATCTACAAACTAACCCAGCTTTATGTAAGACAGAGACCTTTCAAAATGAGGATTCTGTAAATTCTAACAAATGATTCCATGCAGAATTTGCTAAGACTGAATTTGTTTCTTTTCATTTAACAATATTAAATATTTCTGAAATTAAAACTGTCATTAAACAGTACAGTTAATAAACTAATACATATCATGCATCCACACTTTTGCTTTTCTTTTGTTTATTCCATCCTTTGGCCATTATTTTGGTTTGTTTTCATTACAGGAAGAGGAAGCCCTGTAAGTATTAGCAGCATAAAAGAAGTGAATTGATTTCAATCAACAATTAAAATTGGGTTCTGGTTGCTGGAAATTGCATCTCTTCAATATTCACCACTTATTAATTATTATACTAAGTACACCATCAAACCTTATGACAAAGTTATGTTTTGGAACAAGATTTATATATGATAGAAACTATTATTAGGGTTATAGAGTATAGCATGTAAGCAACATTCTTTATATAAAAACGATATGTGTAAAGACATTCGAGCGAGATCGTTGCCAGTGCCGCTGAACTGGCTCCTGTGCAGGTGGCACGTAAAATACACCATTTTGAGCGTGGCCGTTACCAGTACCGCCTGACTGGCCTTCATGCCGCTGGCACATAAAAACACCCACTACACTCTCAGAGTGGTTGGCGTTAGGAAGGGCATCCAGCTGTAGAAACTCTGCCAGATCAGATTGGAGCCTGGTGTAGTCATCTGGTTTCACCAGTCCTCAGTCAAATCGTCCAACCCATGTTAGCATGGAAAGCAGACGTTAAATGACGATGATGATGATGAAGTGAGTGATATGCCAACCAGTGCATGAAGAACAGTTAACAATCTGGCAAGTATTTTCACCAATTAGATTAGTTGAAATATAAGCAGAAACAAACTGCTGCCAAATTTGATCTTATAATGCATGAGCTGCTAATCCAGTTGTATTGTGTTTTTGACAACTTCAGTGTTACTTGGAAATGAAATGCAGTGTTGTGATATTCAAATTTTCCTAAAAGAGTTCTGAAAATCCCGCCTAAACTATTTACAACCATAAATGAAAAATTAAAAGGTATGATGATAGCATAGTCATGAATTTAAATTTTACTAAACTATTTTTTTTAAAGCTTAGCTACCAAGTTACTATTTCCACTTCACAGCGAAGTAGAAAGAGTACTCCAACAACTATCAAAACAGGATCTACTAGAGTATGAATATTCAAATTTACTAAACTATCCAGCGCATTTTGGCATGGCAAAATATTAATGATAAACTATAACAGAAAAGAAAAACCAGCGATCATTCGATAGTAGTGCGCTCCTTGTCAACCAGTACCTGCTGATTGTCAACCATTAGTCAGCTGGTCAACATGTCTTTGTTTACATCAATTCAGCAATTTCCATAAAGAAAGAGGGAAAGGGCGTTAGTCAGCAGGTAGCAGAGAGAGTGATAAGTGACATGTGTTTTTAAGAGAGAGAGAGAGAAAGTGAGTGCCTGCTGTCTGCTACCTGCTGACTAACGCCCTTGGATCTTTTTTAAAACGGGGGGGGGGGGGGGGGGGGCACATTTTTCATTAACGAAACACTTTGAAACTTGGAACACTGGTAGAATGTGTCATATAAAACATCTTTTTCTCTTTTCTCTTAGTCTTCTTTAAAAAAAAAGAAATCCATAAGTTATTCCATGTTAAAGTTGTCGTATTTCTGTAATTTCAACCAATCACTGACGTCCATTCAGCCGATATACATTAAGTGCCGACTACATAAACAAACGATTCTGAAACAATTAACCCTAACCCTAAGGTTAGGGTTAAAGCAAATAAAACGAAGGTATGGAGATTAAATACGCTTTACATTGCTTAATCAGCCAAAGGAGTAAATGTAAACAACTGAATACTTGTCAGTGATTGGTTGAAATTATTGAAATTAGACAATTTTTTACATGAAATAAATTCGAATACAAAAATATTTTTCTGTTCTATAACACAAAATAGATAAGTATACGAAGTTTGAAAGTCTTTCGGTACCAAAAACACTACGTAAAACATTAATGAAAAATGTGGCCCCCGTTTTAAAATAGATCCACGCCCTTTCCCTCTTTCTTTACGGAAATTGCCGAATTGATGTAAACAAAGACATGTTGACCAGCTGACTACTGGTTGACAAGTAGCACACTACTATCGAATGATCGCCGAAAAACCAGTTATTATGGGCTTCTAAATCACCTAAAAATGAAAGCGCATAAAAATCAAAATTACACAAACTCATCAAAAAGTAAGGTTTTTTTTCTTCTTTGAAACAATTTATTCCAGTCCAAGCTAATAACTGCACACAAACATTCATTCAAAAATGGCGGGGAAAATGTGACATTCAGTTTCATCAATAATTGAAACTGTTTCCATTTTTTATATTAGAGTGAATTTCCAGTGAAAAGATTCTGAAAATGCTTGTAGAGAGAAAGAAAGAGAGAGAGAGAGAGAGGTAGAATCTGTTCGAAGACAGATAGGAAATGTTGAAAAGAGAAGAGAGCTAGATGTAGGTGGTGCCACAGCAAAAAGTGTATGACATAATGAAAGAAATTAATTACTCAGCTTCCATTCTACTCACTTCCATTGTGCTACAGATGCTGGACTGAAAGAAAGAGACAAACAATGAATAACAGTTTAGTGTGTTTTTTTTTTTCGATTTCCTTTCTAATGAATGTAGTTCATTTCTCAGAGACAGCAGCTAAGAGCCCCCAAACTGTCAATTTTCAGATGTTCCCCAATACAGGGTTTCAAGAGACAGGAATGGCAAGTGACCTTTTAAACACAGAAAAAAGGTACAGACTAATGGCCATTATACATATAATAGCCATTCAAAGAATGCTGAGGTCGTCTGAAGACTGAACAGGTTTTTAAAGTTTTCACAGCAATCACTCACAGGGGCAAGATCTCATGGCAGTAATTGGTCACTTGATAAGCTTTTCTTGTTCATCATTGACATATCCACTCTATTGGGAGTCACATGACCAAAGGACTCTTTAATGATGTATTGGGCAGTTGCTCGGCGGCCTAAGAAAGAAAAAGATAAATTCAGGAAGTTAGAAATTAATTTATTTTATTATTCATCACAATTCATCATCATCATTTAACGCCCGTTGTCCATACTAGCATGGGTTGGACAGTTTGACTGGGCTTGCACACTGGAAAGCTGCGTCATCTTAGTGGAAGATTCATCACAATTATGAAGAAATAATTATTAATCTTTTATATATATATATATATACAAATACAAGGTGGTATCAAAAAGTTTCTGGACTAGTTCTGTAGCATGCCAACAGATGGCATCATACGGTTGCGAGCTAGGAGTGACCTTCATGAGGCAGTAACATCGTTCTTTACTTTACAAGTTTTGAAATTTGTGTTTTTGTGATTACATGTTTGCTGTTGTCTGCCATTTTGTCATGGAGAGGAACAAAGAGCCAACGTGAAATTTTGCGTTAAACTTGAGAAGTCTGCTACACAAACATTGAGCATGCTTTGGCAAGCTTACAGCAATGAGGCAATGGGTCGTGCACCATGTTTTCAGTGGCACGGGTTCTTCAAAAAGTGGAAGAACATCCCTGGAAGACCTGTCATGAGTGTCACCCCCAGAAATGTGGTATTGTGCATGGAAAATTTATCCCTCCAGAGCCAGAGTGTCAATCGAAAGTTCTGCTGTGATGTTTTGAAGTGTTTGAGGGATGACATTCGGTGAAACCAACACAGTCTGTGGAGCATGAAGAACTGGATTCTTCTTCGAGCTCTCCTTACTCATGAGTTTCTCCTCAAAAACATGGTATCACTTCTGCATCCACCCTTTTCGCCAGATTTAGTACCTGCAGACTTCCATCTCTTCCCCAAGATGAAAATGCAACTCAAAGGTTGCTCTTTTAATGCCATTGTTGAGATCCAGAGTGAATCACAGAAGGTCCTCGACTCGCTTATGGAAAGGGACGTCCAAGTTGGATTCCAGAAGTAATAGGAATGCTGGGACCAGTGTCTGCTGCACAAAGTGGACTATTTTGAAGGAAATGATGTTAAAACTTAGGTGAATAAGTTATTTTTTATTAAACATAACTAGTCCGGGAATTTTTTGATACATGAGAAAAAAGAAAAAGAAAATCCAAGCAATTTTAGGACAGAAATCAAACATTAGTTAGTAACCTGTTATTTGGTACAGTATACCAAAGTCATAGGACATCATAATCGTCATTTTAATGTTCACTTTTCCATACTTGCAGGAGTTGGACAGAATTTGTTAAGGTGGAGTTTTGTGCAGCTGGATGCCCTTCCTGTTGCCAACCCTCACCTATTTCCAAGTAAGATGATATTCCCCATGACATGTTTTCACAGAAGATTGGAAGTGAAGTACACCACTTGCATAATGGTGACATTCATTTACATCTATCATATAAAGTCAAAGAAGGAGAGAGTAACATACACATGCAAACATATATCTACAACGGGCATCTTTCAGTTTCTGTCTACCAGATCCACTCACAAGGCTTTGATTGGCCCGAGGCTATTATAGTAGATGTTTGTTCAAGGTACCACACAGTGGGACTGAACCTGTGACCATGTGGCTGGGAAGCAAACTTCTTACCACACAGTCACGCCCTTCACCTATAAAAAAAACTGGTTGTATTTGAAAGATCTTGGCAACACATTCATCAGGTGACAGAAATTATGAATACTGGACAACATATCTTGAAGTTAAAATGCAATTTGGCTGAAAAGTGTTACTTTGCAAATTTAAATACTTGCAATTTAAAACCTTGGGACATAACTAAAAAACAATAGTTATACTCATATATTTCCCAAGGTTTTCAACTTTTAAACAAATGTGTAATTAATTGCAAATTTATACATCTGATTCTGGAAAACGCAATATGCAGCAAAAACTTCACCCTCAAATGTAGAGAATGCCAAAAAAACAAAAAAACAACCAAGATCAGATAATTAAGATGCATTACTTTTGTAATGAAATTTGGTATATTCGCTGTGATAAGCTATATCTTTAGAACTAAATATCAAATTAAACATGTATATAAGTTAATTATATATTTTTATCAGGTTCAGTCATTGGATTGTGGACACCACCATGGGGCACCACCTTGAAATGTTTAGTTGAACAAACACAAATAGATGTGCACATCATCATCGTTTAATGTCTCCTTTCTATGCTGGCATGGGTTGGACGGTTTGACATGGAGCTGGCCAGACTCCAATTGTCTGTTGTGGCATAGTTTATACAGCTGGATGCCTTTCCTAATACAAGCCATTTAACAAATGAGCTAGGTGTTTTTTATATGCCATTGGCACAGGTACTTTTTATATGCCACCGATACCAGAAACAAGTCTGTATGTGTGGAAGACTGACTTTACTTAGCTTGAAACATCTTATGAAGTAACACGTACACACATACATTTATATCTATGTGAGTGTGTGTGTGTCTGTGTTTGTTCAGCTAAACCCAGATAAGAGAGAAGGATGAAGGTATCCTCAAATGAAACATCTAACCAGAAAGCTTGCAACAGAGCAGATGGACTCAATTAAACACCTCCAAGGTGCCAAGTAGTGGTGTTTAAACCAGGCACTGAATTAAGTTTACAACATATAAAATACAATCATACTGCATCTGTCAATAAGCCTGTTTCTATAAAACATATACAAAGACAAGTACAGCTGCTAACTTTTCTCATTGTACAAAAAAATCTACATATATCTGTAGGAAAATGGACTTTTGTGTAGTTAAGACATTTACTTTCGAGCTATGTGGGTTTGGGCTGAGCCCCACTGTGTGGCACAATGGGCGAATGTCTTCAACTATAGCCCCACAAAGTCTTGTGAATGGATCTGGTAGATAGAAATTAAAAGCCTGTTGTATATTTGTGTGTGTATATGTAACCACATGTGCTTTTCTCAGACTGTTCTTTTCCTTCTCTCCGGACCTTCCCACTTTCCTCTTTCAAATGGAGTGCCATGCTCAAAACATCGCCCTAATACATTCATTGTGTATAACCTTTTGACTTTTGTTTGTGTTTTTATTTTTTTGATTTGCCTGTGTTTATATATATATATATATATATATATATATATAGGGGTGGAGGGAATGTGTCTCCTTATCTTGACATCAAGTGATAGTTGTAAATGAATGCCATCATTAATCAGTTGATATCTATTTCCAGTCTTTGGTCAAAACATGTCTGGCCATGGGGGAAATATTGCATTACTTAGAAACAGGTGAGAGTTGGGAACAGAAAGGGCATCCACTATGGAAAATCAGCAGGTATGGAAAAGTGGACATTAAAAGCAATATTGATGACAGACACATTACAATGGTCAGAAATATTACACATGCTAACAACGTAGAGACCCACTGATTGTAACAATTAAGAATATTCCATTTTGCTTGAGAGTTGCGTTAAATCTAAAGCAGTCAATCAGTATGTATTCTAAATACAAAAAATTGTCTGTTATTTTTTTTCAGGTCATACAGAAATTGACCAAAATGATAAATTAATTAAAATATACTTCAGCACAGGCTATTGTTTTCTTAGCTGGATACAACATTAATGAATACACAATCAATAATTCGGAGAAAGGAATAAATTTGTATCTGTGCTTTTTTAATTGCAGATCACTTTTTAATTTTCCATGAAATTAAAAAAAGCTTTCTGTGGGTATGTAGCAGGTTTCTTGAGTGTGTATGTGTTCTACCCAACACAATATCATATAAAATACTGCATTTCTGTAATATTAAAATTGTAGTATTTAGGTGAAGACACATGGTTCAGTGGTTAGAACATTAGGCTTATAATTATGAGGTGGTGAGTTTAATTCCAAAACTCAGCTGTGTGTTGTGTTCTTGAGCAAGACTTAGTTGTAGAAATGAGTTGTGGCATCATCGGTGCCAAGCTGTATAAACCTTTTCCTTTCCCTTGTACAACATTGTTGGTATAGAGAGAGGAGGTTGGTATGCATGGGCGACTGCTGATCTTTAACAAAAATTCTTGCCCAGACTTGTGCCTCAGAGGGGAACTTTCTAGGTGCAATCTCATGGTCATTCATGACTGAAGGGGGTCTTTACATTACTTTGGTATTTAGCTCATTAATTTAACTCTAAGAGTAAACCAAACACATACAGACAATGAGGGGGCCATTACACATTTGCTTGACCTACTAGAAACAGCACTCAAATCTTCAAATCATATCCTACAATCTTAAACAAAGAAGGATACATTAGACACTGTGACCCTGATATACAAAACGACAAGATGGTCAAAGCTGGACAACCTTTGATCTTAGGTCTTCTTGAAAAGATTTGAACAACAACAAAACATACTAGGTCCCTTTTCTGATAATCTGTTATATTAGATACATGTTTATTTACCTTCAATGAGATCAAGATAGAGCTTTAGGCAATACATCTGGGCTGGGAATGGCTGGCATATTAATTGACTACTCTGTAACATGAAAGAAACACAAAAATTTAGTGGAAATAGAGTCAGTGATTTTCTTCCAAGAATGCAACTAAACGTATAAATATTAAAAATGACATTCTGAATTCTTTCTAGTTTTACAATTATTGGAAACAATTATAAATACTGCTACATATAGCTGTTCCAATTATAAAGTTTGTTGTCAAGTAAAATGTGGAAACATGTGGAAATAATTAAATGAAAAAGAAAAAAAAAAAATTTTAAACCATTTCAAAGGAATTACTTTGAAATGTAATTCAAAGTGTTGCTTAACCCTTTGCTTGTTCTGTGTATCACATGTGAAACACAGAGTATATTTTCTTGGCATCCATACATCATCTATGATACAGATATATTTTCTCGGCATCCATGCACCATATATGATACACAGGATATATTTTCTCGGCAGCCAGGCATCATATATGATACACAGGAAATATTTTCTCGGCAGCCAGGCATCATATATGATACACAGGATATATTTTCTTATTTCTTTATTGCCCACAAGGGGCTAAACATAGAGGGGACAAACAAGGACAGACAAAGGGATTAAGTCAATTACATCGACCCCAGTGCGTAACTGGTACTTAATTTATTGACCCCGAAAGGATGAAAGGCAAAGTTGACCTTGGCGGAATTTGAACTCAGAACATAAACACAGACGAAATACAGCTAAGCATTTCGCCCGGCGTGCTAACGATTCTGCCAGCTCACCGCCTTTTCCTTGACGTCCATATATCAGGATATATGATACACATTCCCATTCTTTTTCAACCACCAGAGTAACTTGGAACTTATGAAAATAAATTTTTATATTACTCAGAATGTATGAAACAAGAGGTAACTAAAAGTATATAAACAAGCATGGACGTTTAGGACAAACTTATAAAAATGCTTTGAACAGGCAGAGGATTAAACTCTCCTAACTTGCATTGCCAAAAAGAAAAGAAAGAAGGAAAAATTCAAATAAATCTAAGAATATATGCTTACCTCTCCTAGGTGTTTTAGAGCTTTGCTATATTCCCCACTAATAGCTAATGTTGCCGCAAGGTTGTACAACAACACAGCTTGAGCTTTCTGTGGTTTTGCAGGCGTCCATGATACTAAGGCTCCTGTAAAAGATGTTATGATAATTAATACATAATACACATAGAGTGTAGGTGGGTTTGATCCGTTTGTAACCATATTTCTTACATAATAAATTGCTGTTTCAGTTAATATTTAAAACACTGAAGAATTTTGAGGGATTTAGTAAACTAACTTTTGCATGAATTAGGGTAATTAAGTTGATGTTTGGATTATAACAGAAGTTTCTTATAAAAAAAATTGCACAGGAGAGCAGGAGTGGCTGTGTGGTAAGTGGCTTGCTTACAAAATCACATGGTTCCAGGTTCATTCCCACTGCGTGGTACCTTGGGCACGTGTCTTCTACTATAGCCTTGGGCCGACCAAAGCCTTGTGAGTGGATTTGATAGACGGAAACTGAAAGAAGCCCGTCGTATATATGTATATATATGTATGTGTGTGTGTGTATATGTTTGTGTGTCTGTGTTTGTCCCCTCCCCACCAGTATCGCTTGACAACCGATGGTGGTGTGTTTACGTCCCCGTAACTTAGCAGTTTGGCAAAAGAGACTGATAAAATAAGTACTAGGCTTCTAAAGAATAAGTCCTGGGGTTGATTTGCTCGACTAAAAGGTGGTGCTCCAGCATGGCCGCAGTAAAATGACTGAAACAATTAAAAGAGTGAAAGAGTAGGTGTGGCTGTGTGATAAGAAGTTTGCTTTCTAACCATGTAATCTTGGTTCAGGCCCACAGTGCAGTACTTTGGACAAGTATCTTCCACTATAACCTCAGGCCAACCAAAGCCTTGACTGGATTTAGTAGATGGAGACTGAAAAAAACCCATTGTATATCTAAACATGCACACTCATCTTTCATCTTTTATTTGTTTCACTCATTAGACTGCAGTCATGCTAGGGCACTGCCTTGAAGAATTTTAGTCAAATGAATCAATGCCAGTACATATTCTATCAGTCTGTTTTGTTGAACTGCTAAGATACAGGAGATGTAAACACACCAACAATGGTTGTCAAGTGGTGGGGAGGAATAAACACAGACACAAAGACACACACACACACACACATATATATGAGCTTCTTTCAGTTTCCGGTTACTAAATCCGCTCACCAGCTTTGATCAGCCTGAGGCTATAATAGAAGACACTTGCTTGAGGTGTCAAGCAGTGGGACTGAACCCAGAACCATGTGGTTGGGTAAGGGAAGCAAACCTCATGTCTGTGACTATAATATATGTATGGATATAGCTATGCATGTGTGTCTTGTGTTGGTTTGTTTATGTTCCCTTAACTTAGCAGTTTGGTAAAAAGAGACCCATAGAATAAGTATCAGGCTTAAAAGTAAGTACTGGGGTTGATTTGCTCAACAAAACCCTTCAGGGCAGTGCCTCTGCATGGCTGCAGTCTAGAGACAGGAACAAGTAAAAGATAAAGGTTTAAATTAAAATATGAACACTTTGAACCAGGTAGTTTTTATATCCAACAACCAGAGGCAGTCTCAGGTTTGTGGGTGTCCGAAGGGAAAATAGAAAGGCAAAAATAGGTCTTACCTTTAGTCTCAGTAGTGTCTGCCAGATCACGGTCACTTTTATCCATTTTGTCATTTTTATCTATTAAAGTAAATAACACTGGTCAGGTTATACACAACATTACCAGTTGATAATGAGATTAATTATATGGAGTAAATGTAAATTATAGAACTCCGTATGGAAAAATAGATTACTTTGTATGCTTCAAGAGGGAGCAACAATCAATCAATCAAGCAAACAATCAATCAATCTATCTAATCTATCTCTCTTTATACATCATCATCATTGTTTAACGTCCGCTTTCCATGCTAGCATGGGTTGGAAGATTTGCCTGAGGACTGTTGAAACCAGATGGTTACGCCAGGCTCCAATCTGATTTGGCAGAGTTTCTACAGCTGGATGCCCTTCCTAATGCCAACCACTCAGAGAGTGTAGTGGGTGCTTTTTACGTGCCACTGACACGAAGGCCAGTCAGGCGGTACTGGCAATGGCCATGCTCAAAATGGTGTATTTTATGTGCCACCCGCACAAGAGCCAGTCCAGGGGTACTGGCAACGATCTCGCTTGAAAATCCTTATACATATATAGGAGAAATTATGATGAACACAAGTTTGTATGATTTGTTCCCTATGTACATTTCAATATTGTGGTTATTTGGAACCATAGCATTTGATGTTCCAAAAGCAGTTGGATGCTTTAACCACAACAAATCAGCAGAGGAACAGATTTATTGCATTATATTACTGAGGTCGAATGTCTAACTAGTGTTTATCATAATTCTTTTTACATTATCTATGTACACAATGAACAGTTATACTACTCAATATAGTAGTAACCCAAGCAATATACTAAAGGCAAACTGAACGTACATGGAGCTCCAAACTCAAACAGTAGCAGTCGTACATCTAACAGTACACACAACATATTATATATATATATATCCTTGTGAGTAGGTGGGTTTGGTACATGGAAACAGAAAGAAGCCTGTCACACACACACACACATATATATATATATGTGTATATATCTATATGTGTGTGTGTGTCTTTATATCTGTGTTTGTTCCCCCATCACCGCTTAACAACTGGTGTTGGCGTGTTTATGTCACTGTAACTTAGCAGTTTGGCAAAAGAGACTGATAGAATTTGTTGTGTTACCTCTGTTTCTTCATATTACTAATGGTGGGTAGGATGTCTTGTCTATATTTTCATTTACAAATTCAAATTTGTAACAACAGTTTTCTCGAACATTTTACAAATAGCCTTCTTACAACTTAATAAATTATGATACAGAAGTGAAATCTATTTTCACGGAAATGAGTTATAGCTATTCATTATTTCAAATCTCTGATGACAATCTAAGTGATATATATATATATATATGCCTGAGACACATGCAGAAAGTATTCAAGAGGAAAAAGATCATACCTTGGTCCGATTTCTGTTCCTGTGAACAAACACTGACATCCTTACTGTACTCTGGATTCAGATGTTGGATGGCATCAGCTATTCTGTCTAGATGTACCAATGCTTCAGATGCATATAAGTGCGCAAGGTACCTGTAAGACAATACAGAATATTAAACAAATTATTTTACTCATTTCTTTCAAATGATCACACATTCAATTTTTCATACTTGCCTAGGTTGGATGGCCTCAAATAGCCCCAAATTTTCAAGTATTGTTGAAGCTACTCTGCTTATATTTACAATTTTCAAATAAATACTGACTTGACATAAAATAATAATTAACAAGACTGTTACCTGTGTTTTACCTTTTGAAATGAGAGGGATATTTAGTTGCCTACTAGGTTGACTTTGGTAAGTTAAGTGTTTTTACAATGACATATGACAAAAGCACTGACAGGAATCATTATCATTGCCTTTTATGGCTGGATGCCATTGTTGTTACCAACCCTCACCTGTTTCCAATTTTTTCATGACATCAAGACAAGGAGACACAAACACACACATGATGAGATTCTTTTAGTTCCTAACAAATCCACTCACAAGGTTTTGGTTGGCCTGGTGCTATTGTTGCACTTGCCCAAAATGTCATGCAATAGCACTGAACCCGAAATTATGTGGTTGAGAAGCAAACTTCTTAACCAGACAGCCATCTCTGCACCTTAAATCTTAAACTGAATCTATTCTATTATAAGCTTATAGATCAGACGGTATCATTTTTGCTTTCATACTCTATAGCTGTACCAACTCTATTCAAGAAGCATCAATGTCTATCTAACAGTCCCAGTAAAAAACATCTTTCAGGGAGATAACCCTAGCACTGCATATTGCTATATCCTTCTGTCCTCCAGTATATGATAATTGTTATTATTCCTTAGTAAGTAGAGAATTATAGGAAGCAGTAAGTTACTAATATTCATCTGTAATTTTCAGTTAGGTGTGTTGTTTTTGTTTTCTTAATTCTTAATTTCTGTTCTATTCTGTACAATAGATTGGGTCATCTCTACATATTTCCAGTAGCATATCAGTTCTTTAGTGAGAAATGGTTATTCAATCTTTCCTCATTTCTGTACGAAAGGATGCTGTGTATGGTAATGATGTCTCCCTTTTTGTCATTGATCAATCTCAGCAATCTAGGATACCACCATCTCCTCTATAAATCCCTTTAATTCACCAAGCTATATTTTCAGAATATCATGGAACAAAGCAAATTAACTGAGTAATCAAGTAAGTTTTTTTCTCAATGATGTTAGTATTAATTTAGAAACCAAAGAAATGAATGAAAGTTACCTTTGTGCTCCAGAAAGACGTGGTTGGGAAAGTAAACTGTTGGTGTAATTTAGAGCAATAAGATGGTCGTTGAGACACAGAGATACATAGGCACTAGCAGTCAGAATTGAACACCTGAAACAAGGAAACAAAATTAAATTTTGCAACAATTTTGTAGTTAGCAGAACTAACAAGGGCTTGGAAGTCACTATATCCCCTATTTCAGTAACATTTTCATTGCTTCACCAAACATAATATATATTTTTTGAGTATAAATAATATAATTCTACACAATGTCATTCATATCAAACTCTACTACAGTTTTAAGGAAGAGCCAGAATAGTCACAAGTTGCCGTATATTATTTCTCTACCTGTTCTCGGTATCAGCTTTTACACTTTCCCTTTCCCCATCCTATTAGTCATGTTTTATTTTCTACTTATTTATTACAATGACAAGGCAGTTAACATGTCACTACCTTACATGTTCTTTACTATTTTTACGTCATACAATTTGTTCACTGTCTTGGTCGCTGCTTGTCTTCTGTCCTCTTTGTTTGCTGCCTTACTCTTGTATTTTGTAGAAACACAATATGGATACAATTATTTGAGTAGGTTTATATGTATGAAGCAAGAAAGAAAACCAGCATGTTTGAATATTTGTTTTTCTATATTCATTCACATGGCAACCAACACCAAATAAGATAAGGTTCAGTCATTTCAAAATTAAGATTTTACAGAAGATGTTATTAAAAATTATGCTGTCAGTATTTGAGAAATGTGATATATCCGAGCAGGCAATGTTATGGATGTAAACTGCACCAAATCCAAAGAATAAATTATGAAAGAGAATTAGAGAGAGATCTAACAAAAAGAAGAAATATATTTGGTAAGAAAATGACAGATCATCATCATCATCATCATCGTTTAACGTCCGCTTTCCATGCTAGCATGG
This sequence comes from Octopus bimaculoides, assembly GCF_046866305.1. Taxonomy (NCBI): domain Eukaryota; kingdom Metazoa; phylum Mollusca; class Cephalopoda; order Octopoda; family Octopodidae; genus Octopus; species Octopus bimaculoides. Next base: position 131,983,071 of record NC_142928.1, read on the forward strand.
GTTGGACGATTTGACTGAGGACTGGTGAAACCGGATGGCAACACCAGGCTCCAGTCTGATTTGGCAGAGTTTCTACAGCTGGATGCCCTTCCTAACGCCAACCACTCAGAGAGTGTAGTGGGTGCTTTTACGTGTCACCCGCACGAAAACGGCCACGCTCGAAATGGTGTCTTTTATGTGCCACCCGCACAAGCCAGTCCAGGGGCACTGGCAACGATCTCGCTCGAAAATCCTACAGGAGCCAGTCAGGCGGTACTGGCAACGGCCACGCTCAAAATGGTGCATCTCATGTGCCACCCGCACAAGAACCAGTCCAGGGGCACTGGCAACGATCTTACTTGGCTTGCCGGGTCTTCTCACGCACAGCCCATTTCCAAAGGTCTCGGTCCGTAGTCATCGCCTCGGTGAGGCCCAATGTACGAAGGTCTTGCCTCACCACCTCAGCCCAGGTCTTCCTGGGCCTACCTCTTCCACGGGTTCCCTCAACTGTTAGGGTGTGGCACTTTTTCACGCAGCTATCCTCCTCCATTCTCACCACATGTCCATACCAGCGCAATCGTCTCTCTTGCACGCCACAACTGATGCTTCTAATGTTCAGCTTTTCTCTCAAGATACTTACACTCTGACGGGTATTCACATTGACATTACACATCCAACGGAGCATACTGGCTTCATTCCTTGCGAGCTTACGTATGTCCTCAGCAGTTACAGCCCATGTTTCACTGCCATGTAGCATGGTTGTTCGTACGCATGCGTCATACAGTCTGCCTTTTACTCTGAGTGAGAGTCCCTTTGTCGCCAGCAGGGGTAAGAGCTCTCTAAACTTTGCCCAGGCTATTCTTATTCTAGCAGCTACACTTTCAGCGCACCCACCCCCACTACTAACTTGGTCGCCCAGATAGCTTTTATTCCATATACCTAGAAGAAACTTTAATCTTAACCAAATATGACATTTTCATAGCATCTAGAGCTAAGAAAATTTAAAGCATATTTGAAAAAAAAAAACCAATAAAACATATGAATATCATTCGACTACGGTAGTCGTCGAATAATATTCTTAAGGCCGCAATTTACTCACACACAGTATCTTCAGAACTTTGTCTTTATTTCAGTTCTTAACCAAATTGAAAGCTGTTAACATTTTTGAAGAGGACTGGTCCCTAGCTACATTTTGGCAAAGTTTACACCGAAATTTGTAGCAACATTATAGGAGAGTAAGTAATGCCTCCAATCAAGTTTAGATCTAAATAACTTTTTTATTTTAAAAGCAAAATATATTTATCTTAGCTTCAATGATAGAAGAAAGCATGAGGAATTTCATAGTTTTGGTCCCATGCAACAAAAATTTGATCAAAAAAGTTGTGAGGTAAAATATCATGAAAAAAATATAAGGCAAAAAATTGGATTTAAGTATAATTAACTTTTTTTATTTTAAAAACAAACTAATTAATTAAGCTTAAATGATAAAGCTCAACTCGAGGAATTTCATGGTATCAATCTCATGCAATGAAGTTTTAAAAGAAAAAAGTTATGAGTGTTTGTTTCTCAAATTTGAGGGTGACAATATAGCTCCATACTTTTTTATGAATATAGTTCTATAAGGGGACTTTTAATATATGTCACCGGCATCATTAAGGTAAGGAAAAAAATTATCAATGACATCGCTCATTTGCAATTATGTCATCTGTATTAATGCAATTATATCATGTAAACACAGTCCCGTAATATCTGAGACGAGAAAGAAGTTTTAAAAGAAAAACGTTATGAGTGTTTGTTTCTCAAATTTTTATGAATATTGTTCTATAAGGAGACTTTTAATATATGTCACCGGTAATTTTCAATAAGGTAAAATCTTAAATTATTAATTGATACATTATTAGTTCTTTTCTACTCTAGGTACAGGGCCCGAGATTCTTGGGGAGGGGGCCAGTCCATTAGATCGACCCCAGTATGCAACTGGTACTTTATTTATCGACCCCAAAAGGATGAAAGGCAAAGTTGACCTCAGCGGAATTTGAACTCAGAATGTAGAGAGACGAAATACCACTAAGCATTTCGCCTGGCATGCTAACGTTTCTGCCAGCTCGCTGTCTTTGACACATTATTAATTAGCATAATAGCACAGCCTGGAAAAAACATGGATTATATGGAAAAAATGTAAGCAAGAGAAATAATATTCTTAAGATTATAAACCTGGAAAAGTACAAGACAAGTTATTACACTTGGAAAAGTTCAGGACAAGTCATTACATCTAGTAAAGTACACAACAAGAAAATTTTTACTTAAAATATTACAGCTAAGGATAAAATTTGAATATTAAAAATTATTTGATTTTAATTTACAAAGTAATATTATAATTAAAAAAATGATTTTTTTTAAATGCAAAAAATATTTTGACTTATTTTAAATTTTTAATAGAAGTAACAAGTAATAACAAATAAAAGTAATAACTTGTAATAAAACTTTTAGTTTTAATAAAAGCTAATATTTTCTAAATCTAAATATTTTATTTGAAATTTTATCCTTAGCTACAATATTTTAAGTAATACTTTTCTTGTTGTGTACTTTACTAGATGTAATGACTTGTCCTGAACTTTTCCAAGTGTAATAACTTGTCCTGTACTTTTTCAGGTTTATAATCTTAAGAATATTATTTCTCTTGCTCACATTTTTCCATGTAATATACTTCTTAGTATAGAAAATAGATAATAGAGGAGGCTGTTAAGGGAAGATCTATATTTACAGTTGAAGTAATAATATCTAAGTGGCATTTAAATGCAAAAGTAAAACCTAGTAGCAAAGGAAAATAATGCAACAAGTGGGAAAATATGTACTTCAAACATGCCTCCCACCAACTATTTTGAGGAGTTAATTCTTAGTTTACTCTGAAAACACATTTCCAAAATGCAGTCCATGCTACAAGTACAGCTCCAGTGAATTACAAGTATCCTGAGTTTGCATGCTGTTGAGGTTCACATTGAGACAATATAGTTAGTTACTGAAACATGAAAAAAAAATTACATTCTACTTAACACAGTGTCACAGTAGTTCTATAACATGAGTATAGACACACATACCGGAGATTGCTCACTTCCGCTGCACGCATAGGATTACTAGGTGGGGCTGGTACAAGGAATATATCAGACTTGCTGAAAAGATAGATACAAAAGTGACCATGAAATTAAAATTAATGACATTTAGCTTTTTTACAATAAATTACAATAAAAGTTAATTAAATATAAATTTCATATAGATTACATATGCATTTTTTCTTGATTACAGGTCTAGTCATAGGTAGATTAGCTATATATGGCTGTCTTCTTCTGTCATCAAAAATGCGTAATTACCAGAGTAGGACAGTTCACATGTAGAAAAAATTTTTAGTAGAATGAAAAATAAATTGTAGACTAAGTTGTAGAACAGCAACAAAAATTATATAAATAATTGAATAAATAACAATAATTTATATTAATTGAAAAAAGATTGTTCTAGCAATAATGTAGATAAAAAAATAAATAATAGTTCTGAAAAATGAAGATTTAAAAAATGGCTTATAGGTTATAGTCTTTCAGAACAACAAACCTTATACAGAGATAGCAAGTAGAAGGAGCAACATTACTATTTATTACAACAAATCAGTTACATCAGATGCCTTACTTTGCTTCAGCATGTTCTTCATTGACTTCAGACTGATGAGGATGTTCTGGAAGTAGTAACAGAGCATTTCGCAAACACAGGGCAGCAAATTCTAGAGATGGTGCTGGAATTGCTGGATTATGACTAAAAAGAATTTTTAAAAAAACAAAAAAAAACAATTATGAAATGTTTTTTTCCAGAACAATATTGATTTCATCTGTCATGAAAAATGTCAAAATTCCTAAAAAGAAAGTAAATCACAAACCTTGGTGCTACATGTTTAGTAGTTGACCCTAAGATAAGTTTTCGATGAACACCACTGGCAACTGACCCCTGGATAACTTCCATGCGCCTTTTTAATTTTTTATCATCTTCATTACTCTGTAAATGATCAAAAATGACGTTTTCAATAAATCAAAGTGTAAATTCTTACAAGCAATACTTTAAGTGCATACAGAATGGCTTTGCCCCTCTATTCACATCTTCAATAAGCACAGTTGACAGTACTTCAGAGCCTATGATTTTATCTTGAGGATCAATCCTTAGCCCCCCCTCTTATTCATCATAGTTCTCCAGGCAATAACAGAGGAATTCAAAACAGGATGCCCCTGGGATCTTCTTTATGCTGATGACCTTGCTGTAATAGCTGAGTCACTATCAGAACTAGAGAAGTTTCAGGTGTGGAAGCAAGGATTAGAATTGAAGGGCCTTAGAGTCAACCAAAGTCTTAATAAATAGGAAGGCAGACAAACCACAAATCCCTTCAAGTAGACAGCCCTGCTCGATCTGTAGAAAAGGCATAGGTGGACGATATAAGATGTACCCAGTGTAAGCTATGGACACACAAGAGGTGCAGCAATATCAAAGGAAGGCTAACTGGGAGGATAGTTTTGTGTGTGGCAAATGCTCAGGAGCAATAAACACTGAAAATGTGCAGAGAACAGCTTCTGTCACATTCCAGGGGGAAAAACTACAAGTAGTTGATAGCTTCCGTTACTTAGGGGACCAAGTCAGTAGCAGGGGTGGATGCTCTGAAAGTGTAGCTGCTAGAATAGGAATAGCCTGGGCAAAGTTCAGGGAGCTCCTACCTCTGCTGGTGACAAAGGGCCTCTCACTCACAGTAAAAGGTAGACTGTATGACGCATGTATGCGAACAGCCATGCTACATGGTAGTGAAACATGGGCCATAACTGCTGAGGACATGCGTAAGCTTGCAAGGAATGAAGCCAGTATTCTCCACTGGATGTGTAATGTCAGTGTGCATACACGATAGAGTGTAAGCCTCTGAGAGAAAAGTTGGACTTAAGAAGCATCAGATGTGGTGTGCAAGAGAGACGACTGCACTGGTATGGTCGTGTTGTGAATGGATGAGGACAGCTGTGTGAAAAAGTGTCATACCCTAGCAGTTGAGGGAACCTGTGGAAGAGGTAGACCCAGGAAGACCTGGGATGAGGTGGTGAAGCACGACCATCGAACATTGGGTCTCACCGAGGCAATGACAAGTGACTGAGACCTTTGGAGATATGTTGTGCTTGAGAAGACCCAGCAAGTCAAGTGAGACTATAACCATGGCCTATGCCAGTGCTGTATAACCAGCCCATTTACGAGTACCCTTCAATCATTGGACAATAAATTACGCTTGCAAAGACCTGTTGAGGCAAGTGAAATCGTTGTTGTGGCTGATGACAGTACCGCCTGATTGGCACCCGTGCCAGTGGAACCTTAAAAGCACCATTCGAATGTGATCGTTGCCAAGGCTGCTGACTGTTTCCTGTGCTGGTGGCGCGTAAAAAGCACCATTCGAGCATGGTCGTTGCCAGTGTCGCTGGACTGGCTCCTGTGCCAGTGACACGTAAAAAGTGTCATTTGAGCTTGGCCGGTGCCAGTACTACCTGACTGGCTCCCATGCCAGTAGCACATAAAAGCACCCGCTACACTCTCAGAGTGGTTGACGTCAGGAAGGGCATCCAGCTGTAGAAACTTTGCCAGATCAGATTGGAGCCTGGTGCAGCCTTCTGGCTCACCAGCTCTCAGTCAAAGTGTCCAACCCATGCCAGCATGGAAAGTGAACGTTAAACGACAATGATGATGATGATGATGATGATGATGCTGCTAGGCCTTCCACCAGCACTGCCAGGCTAGGGATTTCTGGAGATTACCCATAGTCCCTGGGTTGAAAGTCTTTCAGAACAGACTCAGCACCTGCTTGTACATTATTGGACACTGCATACTGAGCTCTTCACATATAAGATGGATGATATCCTTCACAAAAAGTGAAAGGGCTGACACTCTAATTTGGTCAGATAAAAACTGAGACAAAAAGGGGAGATAGTAGTATATATCACAAGCAATGTATGTGTTTGCCAAAATCTAGTATCATCTGCATCATGAGATCCAAACGTTTCCTAAATAGTACCACTCTACCATTTGATCTGGACCAACAAAGAGAGGTGAGCACTTTGTAGTTGTTGAGGATGGTCATGAAAGTATGCATTCCAGAAATCTTGATTGTTATCACATCTATTACCTTGTGACCTGAAATGATCAAACAAATGACCTTGCCTCCAAGCTGATAGCTCCATTGCATAGATTTATATAGCTGATTCTTGCTACGGCCTGGTTGCTTGAATATTAATAATAATGATAAGGACAACAATGATGATGCCACTGACAACAAGGGTTTGTTAAGAATAAAGCCTGAGATTTTTAAGACAGGAAAAACAGAAGAGGTGATGTTTAAATAAATTGAAAGAACATCTAAGAATTAAAACTAGTTATCTACTGAAGTTGCCTTCTGACAAAAACCAAAAATCTTTAAAAGGACAAGAAAGGGGAAAGAGAGAGGGAGAGAAAGAGAGAGGAAGAGAAAGAGAGAGAGAGAGCAAAAGAAAAATAATAGCTAAGTTCATTTTAAAGTTTATACTTCTCGGTAATTCATTATACAACACTCAGCAAGACGTAACCAAAGCCGTGGGTTGATCTGGTAAACTTGGACAGCTTGAATTAAACAATCAAATGCAGCTTGAGGCATTCCGCAGTGTAATAGCTGAACGCCCATGTTATACAACAGTTCATGATGCCGACTCATTCCAACAGTTTGAAGAGGAGCACTACATTTTGCTGAAAAACACAAATAAGCCATAGAGAATAGAAATATAGATAGCTAGAAAATGTATTTGTCTAATTCTAATAAATTATGATTCATTCATATATTTCTTAAAAAGTTAATAAACAGCCAGAGTGAAGTAGTCTGAAGTAATGAAGGAGCAGAAGTGGGTTACAGTAGAAACTTATTTTCAGCAAAGTGACTGAGACCTTTGGCAATATGCTGTGCTTGAGAAGACTTGTCAAGCCAAGTGAAATCATAGGCCTGCCCAATGCTGGAGTCACATAACTAGCATCCATGTCAGTAGTATGCAAAAGCACCCACGTCAGTGGCACATAAAAGCACCCAATACACTTTTGGAGTGGTTGGCATTAGGAAGGGCCTCCAGCTGTAGAAACCATGTTAAATCAGACTAGAACCTGGTGCAGCTCTCCAGCTTACCAGTCCCAGTCAAACGGTCAAACCCATACCAGCATGGAAAGGAGATGCTAAATGATGATGATGATAATGATAAGTTTCATATAAGTTGGAACTTCTCTGAAATTTTCTGTAAATAACACCCTGATCAAGCAGGTCAGTGATGCAAGGCATTCCAGTTGTAACTATCCTCTATTTTTTTTTTTATATCTGACGACGAGTACATTATCCAATGTCATTATCATCATCGTTTAATGTCTGCCCTCCATGCTAGCATGGGTTGGACGATTTGACTGAGGACTGGTGAACCAGATGGCTACACTAGGCTCCAATCTGATTTGGCAGACTTTCTACAGCTGGATGCCCTTCCTAACGCCAACCACTCTGAGAGTGTAGTGGGTGCTTTTATGTGCCACTGGCACGAGTGCCAGTCAGGCGGTACTGGCAACGGCCACGCTCAAAATGGTGTATTTTATGTGCCACCTGCACAGGAGCCAGTCCAGCGGCACTGGCAACGATCTTGCTCAAATGTCTTTACACGTGCCACCATTGTATCCTGCTTTTTTAAGACAGTAAGGTATATAATTTGATGGAGATTTAGAAATTATCTATGTAATGTAATTGTGATAATGTAATTACAATAAAAGTTTAGAAACAAGCTTCCATACTCATGGGATTTTTTGGCTTTGATTGATCCAAAGACTTTTTCTTAAAAATGTATAAAATGTTGACTCAATATCAATATATATTTTTTAAAAACATTAGACATGTGTAATTAAGAAGTTTGCTTCCCCAACCATGTGATCTTGGATAAGTGTCTTCTACTATAACTCTGGGCTGACCAAAACTGAAAGAAGTATGTGGTGTGTATACATATATATATATATTGGGGATGGCAACAAGAAGGGTATCTGGCTGTAGAAAATCTGTCACACAAATAGAGCTGCACACACACTCACATCTCTATATATATACACATACATACATGAGAATATAGCGTTAAATTATAAATTTATAGTATCTTACTGTGAATCATTACTCGTAATTTAATACTATATTCTCCTACCTTTTATGTGTTTGTGTGTGTTTTTGTGTGCCTATGTGTGTGTGCCTGTGTCAACTAAAATTACAAAATCATTAGTTATAAGACTGTTATTGCATTAGACTACCACACTACTAATTTGAATATAGAGCATTTTTAAGACTGTATGATAAAATAAACAACACACATGCATATATATAATATTTCTCTTATTTTTCATCTTTTACTTGTTTCAGTCATTACACTGCAGCCATGCTGGTGCACCGCCTTGAAGAATTTTTAGTTGAATGAAACAACCAAAGTATTTACTATTTTTAAAGCCGGGTACTTATTCTATCGGTCTCATTTGCTGAACTGCTAAGTTATGGGGACATAAACATACCGACATCAATTGTCAGGTAGTAGTGGGGGAAAACACTGACACAAAGGCACACACGTAGATATATATATATAATATATATATATATATATATATATATATATATATATATATATATATATATCTATAAAGAAAAGGCTTTTTTCAGTTTCCGCCTATCAAATCCACTCATAAGGCTATGGTTGGTCCAGCATTACAGTGGAAAACATTTGTCCAAGGTATCACATAGGACTGAACCCAGAACCATGTGATTGGGAAGCAAGCTTCTTACCACACAGCCACACCTGTGTTTATGTATGTATAAAAATTTCCTTTACCTGGATCATCACAGGATTTTTTAAGATTTTTTACAGCACTTTCATTTTCTGCCACTGCTTTACGGAAGTAAAATGCTCCCAGATGGTGCTTCCGTGTGTTGAAATGGATACAGCCAAGGTTATTGTAATACATGACAGGCAAGCAATTCCCTGACTCTGAGATGACTGTGTTTTGAGGTACAGTTCCCAGCATCTTTATTACTTTACGTGAACTGCCCCGCAGGTATTCAAAATTGCTTTTCAAATATACTACAGAAGGGTTCTGAAAATACAAGAAAGAATATATAAATATGTATATTTTGCATGTATAGTTACACACAATATAATGTGATTACATTTTATTGTATTAAAACATGGGTTCAACAGAATGTATGTATATATATGTGATAACAAGGCTTAAAAACCCATTGCACAACCAAACAAACAAGGCTGACTGTGCATTAGCTTGCATTCTCAACATTTTAAGGGCAAAATTTTGTAAATAGCAAAGGCTGTACAGGATTGCCATATCATCAATCATCTCAGTTGTTTTATCTTTTCTGTGAGACCCAACATCTTGTGATCTGATTTCTCCAATCCATCCTACAATTCCCTCTATCTTTTTGCATGCCAACACACACACATTACTTTTTCATCCAACACTTATAATTCATAAATATTACATATCAACATCAGCAAGTTACCTCACCTTCATGTTTTGACTGATGTCATTTAGTGCCATGCATCTTCATTACTGCACTTGTACTCCTTTTTCAACTAAGGTAACATTCAACACATATTCAACAAATCGCGCATACTTTATTTCTCTCCAGCACCCATGACTCATTATCTTGTTGTTTTACACTTCCTATGCATGTTTTATTCATTCTAATCTTCATATAAAAAGAGAAATGCTTGTTGCTAACAGAAGTAATAGCTCCCTCTATTTCATTACTCCTTTCCTCTAGCCACTCTAATGTTGCTACAGCCATTTCCAATAGTAATTAGATTACCTAAACAGCAGAAACTGTCATTACACTAAGAACTTACTTTCCTGGGTATACCCACAACTAACTACCCCTGTGCTCATATCATATTTGATGTTTTGATTCTCTGTAAGTCTGCATAGATTCCACTGCTTTTTTGTGTACTCACTGCTTGCACTCAACATACAGTATTGAATCCTTATCTACTAACTTTCTGCATATGAATGTAGTTAATTTCTACTCATACACACACACACTGTTTCTCTTGCTAACACTTTGGCCATTTCCTTCTTGACCTTTCTACCAGTGGGTTTTATACCATGCGTCCAGGATTGGAACTTTTTTTCTGTCACATTTCAACACAATTATGCTATGATGACTAGATCATCAGCATATTAAACGCTCCTAATCTCAAGTAGTTTTGAACTCAAGGACTACAATCATAAAAAGTGGCTAGAGCTCTGGTGAACATCTATTTGTATACTGAATTTCTCACTGAACATGTTGCCAATAATAACCATGCTAAAAGCACCTTCATGGGATATTCAACTTTCTCTGGTGCTTATTAAGCTACAATATAAGGAACCTTGTAAATATCTTCTGCAATATAAAGAGGTTTTTTTTTGTCTTAACCTAAAACACCTCTAGCTAGAAACCTGACATCTGTGGTTTGGCATTTAAGTACACACCTAAAGTGCAACTTATAGGAGATAACTCTATTCAGAATTAATTTGCTAAAACTCTCTCAGCAATTTAAAAAACTTTGTATATAAGTTTCAGTCAAGTGGATCACTTAACAAATGAATGCATGCTTAATTAATTAATTAAGCAAGTAACTATGTAGCCTGATACTTTTGACATCTTTGCATCTGTACCTGATGGACTCATTGTATCTGAAAAAAGATGAGACAGCTATGGTCATAATGCCTTTGGCTGTAGGTCTCATCAACCAAGGCTGTTCTTTGGCTAAACAACACACATTCAATATATGTAGATATGGCAAAATATTACTACAGCAGAAAATGTGTTCAACCTTTGATCATTCCAAGTCTGGTAAACAAAACATATCCTTACCCTTCTCTATCAAAGCCACTCATCCAGGTCAGTGATAAAGAACTTTTAACAAAGTTACCAATCCTTCAGCTGAACTTATTACTAAGTACTGAGAGAGGAATCTTCCTGTCAAAATATAGACTGATAAGACTCTGTATATCTGTCCTATCAATTCAGGTGTACTTCAGAGTTCCGTTATCTCTCCATTCTCACAACCATCTATCTACACGTACTCTCATCTGCATAGAACACACCACTCTAATATTCCTCCACATTACTTTGATTTCACACATTAAAAAGAAATCCATGCTGGCTTGGAAAAAAAATCACTTAAAACTTGATATACACATAAGAAATATAATGGAATTTGATTCTAGTTTGTAGTCTTAATATATTATAATCCCATGATTTGAATACTTACAGTTGCTTGGCTACTCATCAATACTTTGATTTCTCGTTTGCATGCTTTTAATGACTTCATCATTATCAGACATCGGGTTTTATACTGAAATTATGACACAGAAGAGATTGTTATAAAAAAAAGCAACAAAAAATGGAAAAAGAGTTAACAAAATGTTTTAACCTTGTGTGTTACAGGCAATCATGGGCACTATATCCTTAAATGAGTGACACTACTTTGAAGAATTTAGGCTACTTGAGAAACATCAACATTCATCATAGAGCATCCCCATTCCCATGCTTGCATGGATCAGATAGAATCTGTTGAGGTAGATTTTTTTAAGGTCAGATACTTTCTCTGTCACCAACTCCCACCTGTTTCTAAGCAAAGTAATATTTTCCTATGGCCAGACACATTTTTCATGGAAAAGTAGAAACAGATAACATTACTTGTATAATGGTGATATTTGTTTACAACCATCATGTGATATATAGCCAATAGTACAGATAAACACACACACAATGTGTACAATGGGTTTCTTTCAGTTTCCATCTACCAAATCCACTCACAAAGCTTTGGTCAGCTCAGGGCTATAGTAGAAAACAATTGCCTAAGGTGTCATGCAGTGGGACCGATCCCAAGAGCACATGGTTAGGACGCAAGCTTCTTAACCACAGCCACAATTTATTGGTGTAGAAGAGATTTTTGTCCAAAGTATTTTTAGTGAAAGTATATTAGCATCACCTGAAAATTAAACTCTGACTGCAGTGTTGTAGAATAAGAATACACCCTCATTTTACTAATTCACCTCTTCCTCTATAACATTTGTCATTCAGTAACCAAGACGTCTTTATTTTTTTAAATCAAAGCACAAGGTCAATTTTTCCACCAGGGTGGTTATATTTCATTGAATACACTCCAGTAGATTACTGGTACTTATTGATATCAGAGGGATGTAAGATGAAGCAACGATAGAATTGAACTCAAAATATAGAGAGAGCATTTAGTCTGACATGCTAACAATTCTAGCCTGGTTCTTTTATTGACCCCAGCAGGATCAAAAGCAATGGTGACCTCAGCAGGATTTGAACTCAGAACATAAAAATGAAAATACTATAAGGCCTAACAATTCAGCCAATCCACTATCCTTAGAAATAATAATAATAATGTTTTCCAGCATTATTATTATTACTAAGGTAATAATAATAATGTTATAAATTAGATAGATGGATTTAGTTGGTTTGGAAAGATGAAAGGTAAAGTTGACTAGAACAAGATTTGCAATCACTTCAAAATTTGGTCTATTTTGAAATCATTATAAAGGTATAAGTTGCTAGATGTGTTTATATGCATATATTATATGCATGCACACACACACACACACACACACACACACACACGCTTGAACTTAGAAATTTAACATTTAACTTACCAAACTAATTTTTGGCCGATACAGTTCTGAGGTCCCTAATTCACTTGCGACAGAACTGTCTAGGCTTTCATTTTTATCTACTTTGTCTCCTGAGGGGCTGTTATTGCACTTGGTAACATGAAGAAGAAGTTTCTCTATATAGGATAACATTCCCATTGCCTTCTCAGGCTGAAAGATGCAAAAGCAACAATGAAATGAAAATATTAATGACTTCTAAGGATGCAGTATTTTGTTATGCAATCATAATATACTATAAATATATCAAACGATTTTATAAGTCAAACCGTGTTCTACTGTGTTAGTAATGCACTTTACATCGCTTGTTAAGGTTATCTCTACAGATATTCTATAGCACTGATTTTTGTTACACATTTTGTATCTGAGTTTTTGCTTTTTCATCAGCTGATGAAGGAGCAAAAACTCCCGAAATATGGCATATATGTCCATTACTCTTTTCTTATCTTTGTCTCATTGTTTGTTTATGTCTGATGTCTCGGATACGAAATGGCATAACAAAAATCAGTGCTGGTTATAATTTCTATAGAATATCTGTTGAGATAACCTTAACAAATAATGAAATGAAAAGCTTGAATTTTTATAGTTCAATGAAATACAACAAAAACTTAATAATGAATATAAGATATTCATGCAAAATTTCTTAAAATGAACCACAAGTATACAGATAGAGTAGATTAAATAAATAGTTAAATTACATTTAAGGTTTCATATGGCCAGTTCCTTATTCTGATTCCTGTAACATTAACCTTTTGTTGAGATACTCTGTGTTTATTTCAATTAATTTTAAATATAATGAAGAATTTAGTAAAATAATTTTGTTGTCATAAGCTAGTGTTAGGAACAAATTACAACTAAGGTTTGGTGGAAGATTTTAATTCAGAACTTTTGAAAACAAAACATTTGTAGTACAGAGTGAGAAGAGATCTCAGGCAGTTAGGTATCAAAAGGGTTGAGTGAATAAGAGATAGCAGCCTGTTGTAACTTTTCTAGAGAGGTTTAGTACATATCTTCCACAAGTAATTAAAGTGAGGTTTGTAAAATAAAATATCTGAGGCAGCTATGAACTCATAAACCATAAAATGACAATCCAAGATTATAAACTCTCATCTATTTGTTTCTAAATTAAATGAAGGACAAAGTGGGGGAAAAAAAAAAACATCTAGTCATTCAGTTAACTTTTTAGTTATTCTAGAGGAAGGTGCAGAATTATTCTTCTGAATAAATAAAAATCATAGGATATAGTCTAAATGTTTTTTAAAAACAGACAAAATAGAGAGAGAATGAGTTACTAAGTAAGGAGTATAACTGGCAACTGATATAAAAACTTTTTTAAAATTATTATTTTGATTTCATTTTTAACTATTTCACTTTCAGTCTCTCATGTTAAAAGATTATGTTTGTTTTACTAATTATGTATTTAAGTTGTCAAATACTAAATTGTTATATGTGACCACAAAGTCTTCAATTTCAGACTGTGTTGGTTCCCTGGGCAAAGCATATAACAGCTTATCTAGCAGATAAAACAATCTTCATGGTTGAGTACTATTAAAAAGAAAAATCAAAGCATGAAGAGTAGTAAAACAATAACAAAAGTATAACAGTAAATAGTAAAGGTTGAATTTAATTGAAACTTGGTAACTACCTGGTGAGTTTGAAGATAAAGCTCAACAAGCAAAAACAAGCATTTCCGCGTAAGGTTTTCCTCTGGAACAAAATAAAAGCACATTTGAGAATACTCCAGTTTTGCAGTAGTTCCCTCTCTTGAGAACTTTAACTTTCCAGTCATTGTACCTTAACTATTTTAAATTCCAAAGATGTGTGTGTGTGTGTGTGTGTGTGTGTGTATACATATTTTAACTTCAATACCACTAATTAGCATATATTTCTGTTACTTGAAGCAAATTTTGAGTATGATATGCACTGATTTTTCTCCAGTATTATAATGGGTGGAAAAAAGAGAGTTTAGTTAAATAACATTAGAAGCATCAGTTGTGGTGTGCAAGAGAGACGATTGCGCTGGTATGGACATGTGGTGAGAATGGATGAGGATAGCTGCGTGAAAAAGTGCCACACCCTAACAGTTGAGGGAACCCGTGGAAGAGGTAGGCCCAGGAAGACCTGGGCTGAGGTGGTGAGGCAAGACCTTCGTACATTGGGCCTCACCGAGGCGATGACTACTGACCGAGACCTTTGGAAATGTGCTGTGCGTGAGAAGACCCGGCAAGCCAAGTAAGATCGTTGCCAGTGCCCCTGGACTGGCTCTTGTGCGGGTGGCACATGAGATGCACCATTTTGAGCGTGGCCGTTGCCAGTGCCCCTGGACTGGCTTGTGCGGGTGGCACATAAAAGACACCATTTCGAGCGTGGCCGTTTTCGTGCGGGTGACACGTAAAAGCACCCACTACACTCTCTGAGTGGTTGGCATTAGGAAGGGCATCCAGCTGTAGAAACTCTGCCAAATTAGATTGGAGCCTGGTGTAGCCATCCGGTTTCACCAGTCCTCAGTCAAATCGTCCAACCCATGCTAGCATGGAAAGCGGACGTTAAACGATGATGATGATGATGATGATGATAATTGATGAATAAAATACACTGTAAAATTCACGCATCCTAAACTCCAAATACTGAATTAAAAATAAAGTTACCTTCTCAAATTGTACCAACTCATAAGGGCTGGTTTCTCAGTTTCATGGTATATATATTGCCCATATCCTGAACAGGACACCAGTTCTTCACAGGATTACTCATTTTTGCCAGCTGAGTGAACTGGAGCAATCTGAAATGAAGTGTTTTGCTCAAGAACACAGCATGTTGCCTAGTCCAGGAATTAAAACCACAATCTTATGATCATAAGTCCATCACCCTAACCACTAAGCCACATGCCTCCACTTGCTGAACTCTTTAAACATGAAACTATATAAAGAGCAGCAATAATTGACATCACCATCATCATTTAACATCTGTTCTTCATGCTGGCATGGGTTGGACAGTTTGACAGGAATCAGCCAGCTGGAAAGCTGCTTGGGTTCCAATTGTCTGCTTTGGCATGGTTTCTATGGTTGGATGCCCTTCCTAATGCCAACCACTTTACAGAATGAACTGGGTGCTTTTAACAGGACACTGGCATGGGCACTTTAATGTGGTATCAGAACCTATGAGCCTGCAAGACTAGGATTTTCAGCTGAGAGAGGGACATAGAGGACATGCCTGCATGCATGGATGATCATGATTTTTACTTAGCTTGACATGTCTTCTCAAGCATAGCAAACTGCCAGAAGTCTCGGACATGTATGCTTATGTTCAGAAAGTATTAAAAATGGTGTCATGCTAACAAAAATCCTATTTTAATAATGTAACAGTGAGCTGCCCCTAGTGCACTTTCTATCAAGCAACCAAATTTCCCTAAAATACAACAACCTGTCTTATGTATTTAGAGTAAAGTTTCATTAATCTAGTATTCAATAGTCTGACAGCTTTTGTTGTTACACATTAGTTTTAAAAATTTATTCCTAAGCATTTAATTTTCGTATGTACAAGGTCTAATCAATAAGCATCCGGTCTGTTGCCATAGTAACAAAGCAAAAGCAGGTAGAGTGAAGTTGCTTAGCACAGATTGACCTTGAACTCTGCTGTGCATGCACACTAAGTTTTAATGTTCTAGCTCACTGCCACTGTTTACAGCAGTGCTTGGAAGGAAGGTGTGTAGCATGTGATCATCACATTGACCATGACAGAGAAGGCTGAGCAGAAAATCTGCATCAAATTTTGCCAAAAGCTTGGCAATACCTGCTCAGAAGCACACACAAAGTTTTCCCATTTCTTGACACAATCAAGGAGATTTTGAGCAACTGAAACCCGAGGGTCTTTTTGGTCAGCTGAAAGCAGTTTTTGCACAAACTTGGCAGACACGCGTCTCATACCCAAATCTTCATTGATAATGGACTGAACTGAACCGTAACTAATCTGCACATCCTCTGCTAACTCATGGATGGTGATTTGATGATTTCCCCTCACAGCTGCATGCACAGTTGTGATGTTTTTCTCAGTTCTGCTAGTTATGGGTCTCCCAGAACGTTCATCAATATCAACATTTTTTCGGCCATCTTGGAAACGTCTGAACCACTCATACACTTGTGTGCAGCTCATACACTCCTCTCCATGCACTTTCTGCAACTTTGCATAGGCCTCTGAGCAGGTATCACCATGACAACTTTCTTTGTCATGGTCAATGTGACAATCACACACTACACACCTTCCCTCCATGCACTGCTGTAAACAGTGGAAGTGAGAATATTAAAATTTAGTGCACATGCACAGCAGAGTTCAAGGTCAATCTGTGGCAAGTGGCTTTACTCTGCACACTTTAGCCTCGTTACTATGGCAACACTCCGGATACTTATTGATCAGACCTTGCGTATATATACACATATATATATATACACACACACACAAAAGAGTTCTAATCCAGGGTGGTGGATTAGCAGAACTTTTAGAGTATTGGGCAAGATGCCTTGAGGTATAAGTACTGGCACTGTGTTCTGATAATAATGCTTGCAATGTCACTTATGCCAAGCTGTGTCAGCCCTAAGGCAGCTGCACTTCCCTTGGATAACATCAGTGGTGTGGAGAGAGCAGACTTGCTTGCATGGACAACTGCCAGTCTTCCTTCAAAAAACCTTGCCTAGGAGTGTACATACCTTGACTGGACCCTTTGCCCCAGGTTAGCTCAATCCCTTGGACCTTATCTCAAACAAAGAAAATAGATCCATTTAAATCAACTTTATAACACATTTAGGAGTCAGTAGAGAAATGACTATGTTAGTCACTAAGACTAAAATAACTATATTTGTAAGTGCAATCTTACTATGATTAGTTAATTTCAATGCTAGCGCAATATAATTATCTTCAATACTGATACCCTACCATCATTATTTTGACAATCATCATCAATAATTTAGTTAAAGACTGATACATACCAATAGGTTCAACAAAATGAAACAGTTTGTCCATGATGGACAATGCTGCTTTATACTGTCTGTGATGATAAAGTACAACAGCTTGGTTGTAAAGAACAGCACTGTGGTCAACATCATCTAAATTATTGAGGTTATCTATATTGATGTGTTCCTGAAAGAAAAGAGTGTTGTTATAGTAATATAACATTTACTCAAGTTACATAAGTCAGCTTGATATTGGAATATAAAAAAATTAAAGCTGGTTTTTTTCCCAAAATATTTTCACTTCCTTTTTTACTTTCTGGGTGGAATTTCTAATTATTAGCACTCAGTCGGTTATGACAAGAGTTTCAGTTGATCTGATCAGCATGGAACAGCCTGCTCATAAAATTAACGTGAAAGTGGCTGAGCACTCCAAAGACATACGTTCCCTTAATTTCGTTCTGAGGGAGATTCAGCATGACAGAGAATGTAGCAACGCTGGTCTTTTGAAATACAGGTACTGAGTGGACTGGAGCAACAGGAAATAAAGGCTCTTGCTGAAGGACACAACACACCACTGGGAATTGAACTTATGATCTTATGATCATGAGTTGACTACCTTGACCACTAACCCACATGCCTACTCTAATTAAAAATATCAACTAGGTCGTTCACAGCTGTATAGTTTAAGAATACTGTTTACAACATCTAGAGGAAGTCTCCCATCATCACTAACTGGATGTTTACCCATCACTGCATCATATGAAAAACAGTGTGTTTGTGTACCACACAACCTGCCAATCCACTTTGCCTTCTAAACTTCTACTGAGCCATCTAGTCCATGATCAAAAGAGTATCTACAGCTAACCTTTTACTATTCTCCTACCCATTTACTCACTACTCCTCAATCAAGATGGCTCTTTATGTATAGCAACTGCATATAAAGCATTTGGTGATTGACCTGCTTGAATAATGTTTGACAGTAGAAGTGTTTGATAGCATAAAATTGGTGAGCACACCAATATTTTGCTTAATCTGATACAAAATAGAACTACAATGTTATAAATGTCCATGACTTATTGAAATAGTATGACAAGTGTTGGTGATATACTAAGACAATAAAAGGTATACTGTATGGTAATGATGATAAAGATTTCATAAAATAATGGTGATAATTCATGAAGTGGTGTTGGATGTTAGCTCCATGTTAGTGTTGACCAAGTATACCTCTAACATGCAAGGTATCAGCTGAATGATTAAATGCAATGCATACAGCTATATCACTTCATATGCCATACCTCTGTCCAGGTGAGGACTACACCACACATTCTGAGCATGTTGTATTCTTTCGGTCCAGGTTATAGATTCTGGTAGTGGTTACAATCAAGACAACCAAGATGAACTTAATATGAAGACTGATGCTGCTCTGAACTTATTATTGGTGCTGTGTATCCCAGCACAATATCTGGAGCTAACAAAGCTATTGATGATGCTTCTATTAGTAGGAATTACATACAATATATATAATACCTCTACCACATTCATATGTTATAGAGGTTTTATACTTTTACTTTCTGTACATGTGTAGTATATTTTATGTTGTTATGTATGAAGGTTGGTTGGTTGTATGAAATGTTTCCTTGTGTTATAGTAAGGAAGGAGACTGGATTTAGCAGGTGCTACTGTATGTCTGTTGTTTTGGAACCAGATTTCTTGGGAGTTGATATTCAATTAGAGAAGTTGTACAATTGTATCTGGTTGGGAAGATGTGACTGTGATGTCATCTACATATGAGGCTGTTGACAATATAATGTATTCTGAATAAACAACCTTGATGGACATATGATGTTAAATATATATTTTTCAGTAATATAAATCACTGATTTGACATGGCATAACAGGAAAGAAAATATATATGAACGAAATTAATGTTTTGTTGAAAGAAGTCAATGAGTTAAGAATGATAAAAGTGTGCTCCCAGTTGAGCTGTTTCACTTCAATTAATCCTTATTCTTGTGATTTCTAGCTATCACCAATAGTTTGGAGGATGAGTTCTTTCCTTATTACATGAAGATGAAGTCTTCATTAAGGATGACACACATTTTAATTTTCAACACCAATAAGAAAGTAATGTATAAAATTAAAACAAAAACAACTTACAAGTTGGCAAACTGAGGCAAGACCATGTTTAAATTCTGAGACTTTGGTAAACTTGGACTGATAGAATTCTGCTACTGCTTTGTTGTGAGTAACTTTTGAGTCCTTAGACCGGTTGACCAATAATTTATTTAGTATATTGATACAGTTGTCATATTGTTGTTTATTAAATTCCTGCCAGGCTTGTTTGGCCAGTTCACCTTGAGCATCATTTACAGGTAAACCTGACATGTTGCTATTACTTAGCTCATCACATTCTGCCATTGTACACTAGAAAACCAAAAAAAGTAAAACAGTTAAAGGATGGTTGTCATTACAAAATCTTTCATTTATTACTTGGGTAAGAAACCTTTTTGTAATGTTGACTGATCAGCCCTAAAACATTTCCTTTATTGACTTCAGTAAGTTGAAAATTAACACAATTATGATTTATATTCAGACATGTGAACTATTATACTAAATATGATTAAAACATTTACCTTTCACTTGTGTGGAAAGTAAAAGAATGTTTACCTTCCACATGCCTAAAAGAATGTTTCTCATTAAAAGATGATTAAATATTTACACATCTGTAAAACTACAAGATAATACATGGTTAATTCACAACAATAAAAATTGTATTTGACAGAGTAATATGAATACTAATGAGTGAGCTGAAAGAGTATTAAAAAGTTGCCATGAGAAATGGAAAGTTTAACATTTTGGAATCTTACCCATCAACAGAGTAGAAAAATATGAAAGTGTTGTTGGACTGGCTATAGGAGGTGAATGAAGCCAACAATACCTTTATGTTTCTTCTCTCCATTGAAGAGCAAAATTCTGAAATGTTAGATCTTCTACTCCTCACAGTAACCAAATTTATTAACATTCTACATAGTCATTCTGATAATTGTCTAATATCTATCATTTCATTTCATAAAAATATCTATCATATTTATGACTGAATTGATAATTATTGCGGTTACCATAGTTAAAAATACTAATAAATTTAGTTACGATGAGCAGTAGAAAGTCTAAATTTTGGGGATTTTACTTTCCAATAAAGAGCAAATACAAAGATGCTGCCTCATTCACAGCCTATGGCCAGACCAACAACACCTCCATATTTTCATTCTCTGTTAAAAGACAACATCTGAAAATACAGGTGTTTTGGTATTTGTTGTCATAATTTACTCTGGGGTAAGATTAGGTATTAATTATTTGTGATAATCCTTCCCAGGAGATTTATCTCTCAGCTAGTCAGTAGTAAAACCATAATTAATTAGGGAACTAACTGAGCTGCAAAATGAAGTAGGTAGCCCTCTTTAGACTATCTTCCTTCTTTAAATATCTTGTTACCATGTTTCTTGATTCAATTAATTTGGAAAATATTGAAGAATTCAGTAAAATAAATTCATCATTATTAAGCTAGTGTTTAAATCAACATGAATTTTTAATAGAAGGCTTTAATTCAGATGACTTTAACCCTTTAGCATTGAGATTACTCTGTCAAATTAAATACTTATTTATTTATATTGTTTTGAAATAATCATCTGAAATCTTGTGGCTTTGAGATTTCGATGATGTGATTGTTTATTTTCAGAATGGCATTGTGGAATATGCATAAGAGGTCAGGCCTGGTCAGTTTGAATATAAAACAGGGAGAATATTTGGGCCAGATATGGCCTATTTAAATGCTAAAGGGTTAAAGCAAGAAGTTTTTATCATAAAAAAGGAACAACCATAGACAGGTTAGTATCGAAAGAGTTAAAACAGTAACCACATACATTAGTTGCTAAATCTTAGAACATACATTAGTTGCTAAATCTCAGAACATACATTAAGTGTTAAATCTTAAAAATGTGATGACTTTAACAAGAAATCATGAGTTGGTGACATGTGTGAAGCACCCATGCTGGTAACACATAAAAGGCACCTGTGCTGCTGACATGTAAGAGGTGCCAGTGACATGTAAAAGGCACCTGTGCCAGTGACACAAAAAAGACACCCAGTACACTCTATGGAGTGGTTGGTGTTAGGAAAGGCATCCAGCTGTAGAAACCAAGCCAAAACAGATGTGTAGATCTCCAGTTAACCAGTTCCAGTCAAACCATCTTATCCATGCTAGCATGGAAAATGGATGCTAAATGATGATGATGAAGTGTGAGTACTACTTAGGTAAACTGAAGAAAGTAGGACAATATACCCCATGACCAGTGACAACAGTAATAAGGTTTGAACTCATGTTCATCAGTCTTGCACGTGTTGTATCACTCCAAATCAGCTGTAATCAAGCAGACTGGTTGTCAAAGACATTCTAGCCAGCCATGACAACCTGTCTTGTTGCTCACTCACAAATGAGTTTTCAGATTAAATAATCCAGTTGGGTCAATTTTTATAAAAAAAGATGTAAGAGATGATGTGAAAGATTTAGCTGCTATTTATAGCAGGTCAAACAATCTTGTAGAGACTGCCTTGTGATAACTGCATAGGTAGAGAGCATTTATGGGTTTATGCATGTAAGGGAAATATACATCTTTTATCTGCTTCAGTCATTAGACTGCAGCCATGCTGGGGCACCTACTTCAAGAGTTTAAATGAAACAAATTGATCCCAGTACTTTTGTCAAGCGGTGGTGGGGGACAAACACAAAGACACGTACATAGGTATATATACAATGGGCTTCTTTAAGTTTCCCTTTGTGCAGCACCTCAGGCAAGTGTCTTCTATTACAACGTTTGGCCAATCTAAGCTTTGTGGGTAGATCTGGTAGACAGGAACTGAAAGAATCCCTTTGTGTGTGTGTCTGTCTGTCTTCGTGCTTTGCGTTGGTCCAGAGCTATTGTAGAGGATACTAGCTCAAGGTGTCATGCAATGGAACTGAACCTAGAACCATGTGTTTGGGAAGCAAACTTCTTACTACACAGCCATGTCTATTCCACACACACACACACACACACATATATATATATATATACACACACAGTGGTAAGCCCAGTACTTATTCTGTCAGTCTCTGTTGCTAAACTGTTAAAGTATGGGGATGTAAACAAACCAACACCAGCTGTCCAGCGATGGGTGGGGGAAAGCAAGCACGAAGACAGACAGACACACACACAAAGGGATTCTTTCAGTTCCTGTCTACCAGATCTACCCACAAAGCTTAGATTGGCCAAACGTTGTAATAGAAGACACTTGCCTGAGGTGCTGCACAAAGGGACTGAACCCAAGACCATGTGGTTGCAAAGGTAACCTCTTACAACACATCCATGCCTGTGCCTATGTCAAAGATCTCCAGTGACTGGAGAAGATGTACAATGCTAACCTATGAGAAAGACTGCAGACAACATACATAGTTAAGGAAATAACTAAACATCAAATATAGGGGACAGAGAGCGCAGGCGAACCATCTCTGTTGATGTGGATTTGTAATGTCAATGAGTAAAACATGCCGGATTTAAAAAATACTAGAATCTGTGGTAATGGAAGATCATGGGTGACTTCTGATAGAATGGCTAGTCAGATAACGTGTTGGTTCTTAGACGTATAAAAAAACAGAACCCATCCAGTCCAGCATGAAAACATGCACACCGCAACAATGAAAAAGTTAAAGATATGGTCATAAAAAATATTGATGTTAATGTGATGTCTCTTAATATGACACCATCATATTTTTATTTATTTATTTTTTAATTATAGTAAGAATCGAATAAGTTTGCAGTGGATCAGATTTCCATATATTTTGACACGTTAAGTTTAGCATAGGTGAGATTTAATATTTCTGGTTATTTTTTAGTACATACCAACCTCATAAAGCTTAACTGTCAATATGGTTACTCTTCATCTAGTATGCATCAGCTAATGTTTACATCAATAAATTCATTTTTCGGCATGCAATGATTGACATTTTTATTTTCTCAACCCACCTGCACGTTAACTCTCACAGAAATTTACACTGCACTATCACCAAACCATAATGAAATTTATTCTTTACTAGATGATATCCACAACCGTCAATGTTGAGGGAAACCGAGCTATGTTGCCAATAAAAACAATATTTTAAACCTTTTCTAACTGGTGTCTTTGGGTACTACATCGCTAATATCAATCTCCAGCACTGTTAACACCTAATTTGCAGGGCATACAAATTAACAGTTCCGTTATAGTCGCTAACCATTAATTTCATGAGTGAATTTCAACACACTGACTCTCTCACTACAGATCGAACACGGCCATGATTTAGGAGGTACCATCTCTATATAACCACGGATATTTGCCTATGAATTACTTTTGTAACTTACTGCCTTTCCACATGGTACTTAGTCAACTATGAAGTTGAGACAAGATCAAGTTTTTTGATTTGATAATTGTAACAAAACTTCATCTTATAATTTAGTCAGCAACTGCAACTGTCTCTTTCTCTCACACAAATACAAGTGTATAGTACACGCCAAAAAGCAGCTTAAATAATCAATCTTAGACTAAGGAGGTTTTAGTTCTAAGAGTAGATCCAGCTATAACCACATAGATTTTTAAACTTCTACAGTCGATAGATAAATATGTGGACAGGAACGATACCCAAGCCTACCCATAAAGAAAAAAAAAAAAAAGAAACTTTTACTGACGGCTATTAAGAAGTAAGAACACAATATTAAACAATTGTACAAGTTAATCCTTTAACTCATGGGTTAACAACTTAGTAAATAACTTATCTATAAGGTATCTGGGGAATTATACGAAGCACTTGATTAAACAATTACAAACATATTAGATGTATCACATTAAAAATATACATCAAATTATGAGCTAGTAACTATCAATTCATCAGAGAATATTACTGCAGAAATGTTTCATATTATTACACGTGCAAGATCAGAGGTTCACAAAGATTGGTTAGAATTTGTTTTGGTATTGTTATTAATTTTCATTTTAGAAGAAAATAACTAAGATTGAAACCGCAAGCAGAATTCCTTTACTCTCATAATAATGCATTTCACCTAAACTAGTTAAGGAAATGTAGTCTTATGGAAAATCATATAATTTCAGTAGCAACATCTACGAAAAACTGCTTATGAAGGCAACACAAGCTATTTATAATATAATACAAATATGATTTAATATAACACACACACACTATATATATATATATATATATATATATATATATATATATATATATATATATATATATATAAATATACTCACACCTAAACTAATTAGTGTGTGGATATAGTAAACGGTGAAAACAGATTTTACTTCAGCTGTTGAAAAGAAGGACATTGGAATGCGATGTGATAGATACTATGTTAGGAAATAGCAAAATACCAATTAAACAAATGTTATGTTAATAATTAAATTATATTTTCTAGTAATAAGACAGCAAGTCAACAACTTTTAAACTGAAGATATTTCCAAGGTAAAAACAAGTGTTTTATCTTTGACTTCTTAAGATATATTTATGGTTAGCATTTCTGACATCTGCTTGATCCCTAAATGATGCTAATGTGAACAAAAATATATATTTGACGGGGAAAAGCTTGTATAAATGGGAAAGATACTCACATATAAATGTATTAAAGACCAACATCACATATCTGAAATTTACTCCGTTCAGTTAAGTTGTATTTGCATGCTGCGCCAACTCTACTCTACCGCAAGAGTAGCGGGTCGTTAAGCGAATAATAGATCAAAGCTTTTAATTTTCTCTCGCTGTAATGAAATGGTATACATTCTATTTGTTGAGTAAATGGATTGGAAAGACCTAGAATATAAAAACAACTGAGTGTACTAATTATAATCATGTACAATCCTATTTAAATGTTATTTTTCATATTCTGATTCACATAGTTATTCGTGTAAGGGATCCAAGCAGACAAACTTAAATCCTTTTACTTAGTTGTACATCACTGTTCTTTTCCTCTTTTGATCAGAAGGATATTCAATATTAACACTACAATTATGTATATTTTTGTTTATCCTATCGACGCTGCACCTACTATTCTTTCTCCCTGCTATTGTTCTTTCTCACATCGCCTTCGAAATATTTTACTCAAGCCTTTTATTTCCTCAGAAATTACATAATTCGCCAGAACACTATTCGCGTACACATTAGAAATTCCAACTAAAAATCTGCAACAATTAAAAGCAAACCTTAATGACTTAGATATCGCTCAGCTATCCCCATTCTCATAAAAAAAAAATTTTTTAAACCTTTAGACTCACAATTAACGTTTAAAAAATTAGAAAGTGATTTGCGTCTGCCTGGAAATAAAGGAAGGTAAACTAGAAGAAACTTTAATGAGCCTGCAGCAATTAAAATTTTTTTTTTCCATTCTTAGAACTATAGAATAAAATCTATATAAAATGTGATGTATCCTATGACAAGCGGTTTGTCAAGGCGCATTGTGTAGTAGGGTGTTTGGTTAAACGATCGTTCAATCGTGGGGTTGGGATGCGAGGTGCGTTGTGTTCTTGAGCAGAGTATTTCATTTCATGTTGCTTCTGTTTTCTCATCTGAAAACCGTTTAGATGAAAAGTCTTTGCAGAAACTAGGACAAGCTCTGGCCAAATGGGCCAGGCTCGGGAGAGAACTTAACTTTGATTAAATAACATTATACGCAGAGGTTACTTCTCGAGTACTTGCAAGTTTAAATCAATCGCAGTCTAGAACACTTATGAACAAAGTACTGTATCGAACCAAAGCCTTGCAGAGAAATGCTACAAATCTCTCAACTTTACAGTTTATATTGTCTCCAGGAAATTTTTTAATGTAGTTAAATGCCACGTCTTCTTTGTAGGGCATGTAGAAAGATTGGAACCTAAGGAAAATACAGTTAGATGACTGGAATAATGATCGAGCTTTGGATGACAGTAAGTCGATGGAAACATTTAATGCTTGGAACTTTAAAAAAGCTAAAAGAAAATCAAATATAAAGTGAAAGCAAAATAAATGTTGGTGACTGAAATGAATTTTTCTGAATAATAATTGTTTCATGTATTTGCTGTAAGTTGTTCTCTCTTCTATAAATATTCGATACACTTTGGTGTATCGGATGTTAATAGCTGTTTTACTCATGTAAATTAAATATGTAGCCAAAATGTTTGATGGTTCCAACTTCAATGATAGCGTCAGACTGAATATTTTATTTCACCATTTTACTTTCATTCCTAAGTTCATTTTGCAGAAAATACTTTCAATTTTTGGCTTGGAAGACACTTTTAACAAGTAGAAACTTTTACTTTCTTAGGAACCTGGAAATATAGACACACCTTTTTTCGGTTGATATAAAGATTGACTCCCGTTAATGAAAAAAAAAAAAAAGATCAGCCTGCTGGGTGTTAAAAACTGTAGAAAACGAATATGAAAAAAAAAAAAAAATTGGTGCAAGCGAACGTGGTAGAGGACTTTCGGAAAATTCACAAGATCCGATTTTTCCCTCATAACTTTCAGGAAAATGGATATATATTGACGAAATTTTACAGAAACACTTTTCAAACAGCATAGATTGCGATTATAAAGAAATTTGTGGAGAAAATATTTTCCAAAAGGGTGAGGAGAGGAAAGTCGACACGAAAGTTTTTATTATTTTGGAATGAAGAACATAAACATAGGTACTGAGCCAATGACTAAACTTGTAGTATTTTGTTGGAATTACTCCAGTGAATTGACAGTAAGGTAATTGCTTTTATCAGAATCGTTTACCTTTAAAGCGAACCCCCCCCCCCAAAAAAAAAAATCCGACGTATACGACAGGTATATAAAATATATTTTGTGTACTTCTTTCTCTGTTCATTCGGATAAGCTGTAGAAATTGTTGCACGCACGCACACAGAAACACAAAAATTCTCCAGACATTTAGCTGTTATTTTTAGCATTTCTAGTTTCGTGGTGAGGGTGTCACATGTGATCCTTTTGCTGTTTCACTATAAATCGACGCATGTTCATTTTCACTTTTAGACAGCGAAATGAGGTGACGAGATGTTGATCAATTTCGGAGTTTTTCATAAAAAAATTTGAAAATAAAATGTTTTTTCCCCCCATCTCCGTATTTTTCCTCGTAGATTGAAAAAAAAAAATTCGGAAAAAGTTAAAATTAAAAATTTGGGGTGGGGTGGAATTAAAATTTTGAAAACGTGGTTTTTGCATATTCGGAATCTCCGTCATCGGAAACATAGGAATCCGGTGAAAAAAAAAAAAAAAAAACGTTTTGGTGATCGGCGCTAAACTAGATATCCTGAAAGTTATGAGGCGGAAAAAACGGATCATGTGAACTTTCCGACAGTCCTCTTCCCACCCTTTCGGAAAACATTTTCCCCACAAATTTCTTTATAATTGTAATCTATGTTGTTTGAAAGAAGTTTCCGTAAAATTTCATCAAAAGATATCCATTTTCCTGAAAGTTATGAGGGGGGGGGACGGATCGTGTGAATTTTCCGAGTCCTCTCCCCATCCCTTCGGAAAAAATTCCTCAGAAATGTCTTCATAATCGTAATTTGTGCAATTTGGACGGTATTTCTATAAAATTTCATCAATATATATCCATTTTTCTGAAAGTTATGAGGAAAAAATCGGATCTTGTGAATTTTCCGAAAGTCCTCTCCCCTCCCTCACATTCGTTTACGCAATTTTTTTTTTTTCATATTCGTTTTCTACACAGTTTTTAACACGTAGCAGGCTGGGTTAGGTGCACTACAGTTTGGTTGTAGGCACTGGTATAATTCCAAATAAAGGCATGAAAGAATATTTAAGGCTTGAAACATTGACCAACTTATATGTATGTGCCACCACTGCTTGACAACTGGTGTTAATGTATTATGTCCCCACAACTTGACAACTAGCATTGATGTAGTATGTCCCCGTAACTTAGTAAGAGCCCAATAGAATAAGGGTTAACTTGCAGTTTACCATCCTAAAATAGTGAAAGTAAATTGTCCCCAAAATAAATGAGAGTAAATTGCGATAGAAACTGGAAGTTACAATGGTTACATACTAAAATTTCATAACACACATTTGGAATCCGATGGGTGGGTTTCCTATGTGGATCTCAGCAACTTTTATAGTTATAAAGTTCTCGACCAGTCACTCAATTTTGTTGATCAAAATGATAACATCCATAGGTGGACCACAGAAGGGTGATGGATATCGCTAAGAAGAAACTTAGGTGACAATGTGGGATTAGTGGTGATTTATTTATACCATACCTTCATGAGCATGTGCTGCAAAACAAATTTAGAGACCAAGAAAAATTATTATGAATTTCATTTTGGACATCAATGACTGTTATATTTTCCTGTAAGCATGATTGTTGTTATCTTATATAAAATATGGAGGTGCAATGGCCCAGTGGTTAGGGCAGCAGACTCACAGTCATAGGATCGCGGTTTCAATTCCCAGATCGGGCGTTGTGAGTGTTTATTGAGCGAAAACACCTAAAGCTCCACGAGGCTCCGGCAGGGGATGGTGGCGAACCCTGCTGTACTCTGTCACCACAACTTTCTCTCACTCTTACTTCCTGTTTCTGTTGTGCCTGTAATTCAAAGGGGTCAGCCTTGTCACACTGTGTCACACTGAATATCCCCGAGAACTACGTTAAGGGTACATGTGACAGATAAAAAATAAATGTTATTGACAAAAGAAGATGGACAAAACAAACAGGTGAAAGCAGCAGGTAGATAAAGGAAAGGAGGATAAAAATACAGTTGTGGAAGTGTTTTTGGTTTGTAAAATTGGAAAGATTGAAGTATTTGTAGATTTTATAAGTTTTATGAATATGAAAAGGGGTCTTTTCAGTAATTCTGTTGAGTAGATTATTTTTGGAAAATAGAGCATAGGTTTCATGGTTTGCAGTTTCTGAATAAGATTTTTCAATGGAATTGACTAAAGTCCTCCTCTCAAAATTTCTTTCTTACACCTAAATTAAAAACAATTACTTATATAGAAAAGAAATTAAAAACACCTTGCTAACTATCAGCCATTTTGTATTCAAAATGTATACAAAATGGCTGATAGTTAGCAAGGTGGGACACACATAAGACAGAAGAAAGCAAATTAAAAACAATTATTTTTTTTAATTAAAAATTAGAAAGTTATTTACACAGGTAAAATCTACATTAGAGCTTATCAGACTGAGCCATTTGTGAGTTAAGAGTCTTGAGCAAGAACATATTGTAATTCCCATGACAAGATAAATGAACTACTACCACTTTCATTGGCAATACTATATAAGTAATTTCTATATAAATAATTTAATGAAATGATGTTCTCAAAATACATGGTCTTCATTTTTGAATATTAGGAAGAAAAGTTGCAAGATACGATAAGATAAATAGATTTTTCTCCTTCAAATGATGCCATTGATTTCATGGGAGAATATAGTCAATTATATTGATCCCTGTACTTAGCTATTACATATATCAATCATGGAAGTATGGAAAAGCAAATCAAACCTCTCAGAATTTAAATGCAAGTGGTTAAATATACCTCAAGGCTTTTTGTCCATCGCATGAAAGCTTGCACCTATTAACGTTCTTTGAGAAAGTAGTTATAATCAAAATCTTTGTAATCAAGTCACTTTTTGCCTAGATCTTAACCACTGATCTACCACCCACACACACTGATACCAAAAACAGATTCAAGTGAGTTAATGGGTCAGCCATTTTGTGGTCGCTCGATCTGTTAGAAAAATCAGGTAAATTTTCCTAAGTTGTACTCTGCTGTCTTGAAACAGATGTGTTAGATAATGTAGTCAAGGCAACAATATTCCTCAAAATGAATTGAGATTAAGATGAGTTCAATACTTTGACATAAGTCTGCTCAACCACAGCCCATCTGAAATACATATTTAGCTAATCAGGAAGCTTTTATATGGTCATTTGACATCCTAGTAATAGTTGCTATAACTCTTCCAAATCTTACCTACTACCTTAAAGAAATGATACATTAGATGATGTAACCATAGATACACTATGTCTGAAAAACAAATGGGTTGATAAAGGATGACTATGTGAATGGCAATGTGTGTGTGTGTGTGTGTGCATATAGTTGTGTGTGTTTGTCTCTTTGTCTTGAAATCACTCCATAGTTGTAAACATGTATCACTGTCACACAAGTGGTGTTATTTATTTCCAATCTTCTGTGAAAGATCTGGTTATGGGTAAATATTACCATGCTTAGAAACAGGTAAATCTCCTTCAATGAATTCCATCTAATTCATGTAAACATGCAAAAGTGGACATTAAAACGATAATGATCACACACACACACAAGCATCTATATATATTTTTATGTATATATGGGAGTGTATGTCTATAGACACACACAAATGTATACAAGATGATGGCTATAAGAGTTTGAGCATACTTTTATTGTCTCACCTATTTTGATAGACCTTCCTAGCAGTAATTTTCTCTGTAGCAACACTGCTGTGGGATGTTGTAGAAATGGTATTTGGGTATTTTTTCTTAATGACACCTTGTATCCAAAAGTCACATGCATTTAGATTTGGTGAGCTAGAAGGCTAGACTTGTTTAGGAACAAACAGTGGAGGTTTTACCTTCAGACATCCTGCACACATTTCAAAACATTGTATTGGTGCATAGTTGGGCCACACATACACACACACAAGTACTGTTTAGGTCACCTTATAGCTTGCAAGACTAAAGAACTTCTATGTCAGAGAAGGAGATAAGGAAAAAAGGATAGTGAACGTAGGTGAGATATTTGATAAGTTAAAAGTATGATGGGAGGGATAGGTTTATTGTTGGCATAGGGTGATAGAGGTGAAACTAGCAAACAGTGCTAAGGAAGGGACTAATGGAAGGGTAGGAGAAAGAGTAATATTAGGAGTAATGGAGTGAGGGAGAGAATAAAAGATTTAAGGATATCTTGCAATATGTATAGACAGGCAGGGATGGATGGAGTGGTGCTGGAAAGATGGGATAAAGATGATGGTGCAAGGAGCTACAGTATATTCTTGGGATAACATGGCCAAGTTGGTGAATAGGAGAGTGTGTGGTAACAGAGGATTAGTAAGAGTAGGTAAAGGTTGTAAGAGCAGGGTTGGTGGTGGAAGTGAATGGTGGATAAAAATGGGAGTGGTGGACGTCTTAGGTAGATAACAGGTGAATATGGTTAATGGTGTACAAGTGGGGTAGTAAGACTGAGGATGGACAGGAGAAAGTGGCTTGATGGGGAGGGGATGATGAGTGGCAGAACAGAAAGAGGAATGATGAACGTAGTAATGGGTTCTGCTTTCATTAAATACAGCAGTAGAATAATACAGTAGATAGAAATGTGATGGAGGGATAAGGGGTACAGCAGGTGTGTACTTGACAGGGACAAATTAGGCAAAGGACTTAGATATATGCATACACATACTCTCAGCTTCCATCTCTACCACAATTTAACATCAGTTTCATTATGCATGTGTAGGGAATGGGTCTTCTTGAGAATTATATATCTCCAGTCATCTCAGTTTTCAGTCATCTCCTCTGTGAAGTTCAATATTCTGAGATCAGATTTCACCACTTCATACCACATCTTGGGCTTCTTTCTTCCACATGTTCTAGCCATTGTAACTGATTGGAACTTTTCATACAGCTATCCTTATCCATACACATCATATCTCCATACCAACCAGTCTTCTCTCTTGCACACAAATATCTGATTCCTTTTACACTAGGATTTTCTGTACTCCATTGTTCATGCACTTCACACTGAGAGAGAGAGCTTTTGTTATCAACAATGGTAATAACTCGCTGAACTTTCTGTACTCTGTTCTCTAGCTTTTATACTTTGAGAACATCTTCTATTGTTAAGAAGGTTACCTAGATCACAGAGGAGCTTTTCTACTATTGCTAGGTATCCTCCTGCGCATTATTTCCCTTGCACTCTTGGTGCTTATTGCTTCTGTGAAAATGCCACATACAAAGTCTTCTTTCTCTGAAAATTTTCCTATGATTCCACTGCACCCCTTTCGTGTCCTTAGTTTGCATTGGATACACTGTATTGAATTTCTACCCACTCCTTTTTCATATATCAAGCAAAGCCACCTGATGATAGCAGAGTCCCATCTGTTTTCCTGCTTACTAATACTTTAGTTTTTATTAAGTTAATTCTGAGGCCCTTTGATTCCAAGTTTTCCTTCCATGCCTGGAATTTCTTCTCTAACCCTCCAAAAATTTCAACTTTAAGAACGAGGTCATCAGCATATAGGAGTTTCCATGGACAGCTAGTTTTGAACTCTTCTGTTATGACTTAGAGGACAATGATAAATAGAAGGGGACTGAAAACTGAATCTTGGTTGACCATCACATGCACTCTACATTTTTTCCCATTGCTAGCTCCACTTCACTGACAGTTTCACCCATTTTGCTGACAATTTTCACTCACAAGCCATTCATCCACTAGCTTTTCAGTGACCACCACATTACAGAGCAATGAACTATGTTGAAGGCTATCTCCAGGTTAACAAATGCTAGGTATAGGCACAACTTACGTACTTCTGTAATTGTTTCACTGGGAAGATCACACCAGTAGTACAAAACTGAACTGCATCTTATCTAGGTTATCTTTCTCCCTAAACATGCTTAAACTCTTTCTGTAACTTTCATGGTCTGGTCCAGCAATTTGATATCTCTGTAATTACCTCTTTCTAAGGCTTTTTCACTTTTGCCCATATAACAAATGACTATGATATTGTTACATACTGACATTGCACATTCAGTGGAGCATGCTACCTTCATTTCCTTCTAATCTCCTTATATTTTCTGTATCCACAGTCTATGTTTCACTATCATGTAATTTCTACACAAGTATCATAGTCCGCTTTCATTCTGAGAGAGAGACTTTCTGTTACCAATAGAGGTAATAGCAGGTTATATATGGGACACATTTAAATCATATCATCTAGCAGTTCTGGCACTCACAATATTTGGAGTGTAGGCAAGGCAAGGCAAGGCAGCATTTCCAGCTCTTCAAGTTCCTCAAGTTTGTGCTTAGTCACATTGGCAGTGTATTCTGGTGCATTGTTATGCTGTAAGATTGTGTGTCTTTGATTAGCCAATGATAGGTAGGGGCTTTTAAAACATCATATACTCACTGCAGTTGTTGAAGTTAGAACTCACAGCAAGACCATCTGGGACAAGCTTAAAGTGCAACACCCCTTTGAAATTCCACCAAATACACATGTTCAAACCACCCTTGTTTGACAGCAAATTCTGGATGAAACTACTGGTTTCTCTTATTATGGTTATGAAAATAGATAAACTTTCCATCCCCAGTTGCAACTCAGTGCCAAAAACGAGCATCTCAGGGATTTGCCAGCAATTGTTTCCAAATGTTCATATGTTGTAGAACCTGGTCATTGGTCAGTTCATGAGGAACATCTTGACAGTATTTGTTCACAAAGTCAGGCTTATGGATGTGTTGATTGATGGTGCTTTGTGAAGGACCAAGTTCTTCTAACAGTGTACAAGTGCTTGTGCCTGACTGTCATTTAATTTCAAGCAAGGCCTCATCATCTACAACAGAAAGTCTTCCTGACCTTGGTTTGTCTTTGAGGCTGCTGACACCTTCCTTGAAATGTCTGAACCAGTTTTGTGCCACATGTTTGTTGACTGTTGCTAGGATTTCCACATCATTAAAATCTTTTGCTGGTACCCTTGCACTCAGTCCTTTTTTCCACATGTATCATAAAACGTCTCTAATTGCAATTTTTTCACTACTCATTATCACATCTGTAAAATAAAAAAAAAAAATTAATGTTTATATGCTGCATATGAAAACAAAGAACAAACAATTCAGCAATCAGTTGGACAAATTGTATCAAATCAATGACATAACATGGAGATACAAGTCGCCAAAAATCATCAGTGAAAATTTGAAAAAACTTTTGACTCAAGCTGATACACACACACACACACACATGATGGTCTTCTTTCAGTTTCCATCTATAATATAAACTCACAGGGCTATAAGAGAAGACATTTGCCCAAGGCATGCAGTGAGATTGAATCTGAAACCATGTGGTTGGGAAGCAAGCTTCTTACGACATGGGCATACCTACATTTATACATACATACATATATATATTTAGAAGGTTGTTTGTTATGGTTGGTTAGAGAGTGACCATTAGTTTTGCACCTATAAAGCACTTAGCTGTATAGGTGACTTGTCAGATTCAAATATTTTGGGTGTTATCCCCCTTACATCGGTTCCAGCAATTCAACAGTGACTACTTTCGAAATTAGTAGCAATTTCCTAGGCTGCAAATGGAGAATTCCTTGTTTGCAACAGGAATTTCCTCTGATGAGGGCATTGACCAAGCACTTCATTTTTGGAGTTTAAAAAGGGCCCTGGATCAAGTGAGTTTTCCAGGATCCTTGCTCTTTTGGCTTACATTATTTTCTCCCATTGAGATATGGCCCTGGCTGTTCTAGGAGCCTCCATTTAATAAGGTTTTGTGTACTCTCCTCTTTTAAATGCCATACGTAGCTGGCAAGGGATATGATGCTGCACCTCTCTGGTATCCTAAAAGAGGACCTGTGGTTATTCAGACACAATGAAACCAACATATTTCCTTGTCTGTGCGCTTGTCCTGATGGTTACAGCTGCTGTTATTGCTGTCGTTAACACTAACGATGTTGTTGTCACAGCTGGGTCTGATGCTGGTGTTGACGCTGTTGTTGCTGCTGCCTCTTGCGCTGTTGCTATTGTTGGGAATGATCATTGTGTTGCAGTTGCTACTGCTATAGCTGCCACTGCTGAGTATATTGCTGGTGCTGTTGTTGGCATTGCTGCTTGACATGCTGCTGCTGCAATTACTGTTGCTGTTGTTATCAGCAGACGTGTTGTTGGTGCTGTTGTGTTGCTAGTGCTGGTCACCACCTCAGCTTCCTATACCACACCCTTGGAATGGCATCGACTCACCCCCTCCACTGAGCATTCATTGTAAACCCTACAATGAATGATTCTGTTCATGGTTTAGGGGTGCTCACTAATATTTTTTTAAAGCTGAGTGCACAACAGAAAGAGACACTGAAGTTGTGTCTGTTAAACAAACACCCAAATGTGTGTGATTGTGAAGTGTTTGTCCATTAAGCTAAGGAATATACTTCCCATGCAAGTCTTGACATTGAGCAAGAATGGTGGGGCAAACCAAATAACTTCACAGTAGCATTTCTTTTTGCAGGTTCTAGGGCTCGGCTTATAGGAGATGCAATCCTTAAACCCAATGGACACCAAAGCCTCATTATAATAGAGGACTGTGGTGTCGAAAATTTCTTGACTGGAGGACAGGGTTGAAATCCTCTTGCTGACATCCTTTACTAGGGTCACGAATATGATAGGTGGGTGGTAAGAGGCTGTGTTAATGTGTGACAGCCTTTCATTTGGTTTGCAGTAGAATCTGTATGAAATATTTACACATCTTCTACATTTTGTAATATGTGTATCTAAACGTGTATATATATATATATATATATATATATATATATATATGTATGTATGTACATATATTTATGCATATACATTTATGTGTGTGTGTGTGTGTGTAGCACAGAAGTGTGCTGGAAGGCATGACATATAATCAAAGTTTTGAGCTCAGTAAAAAGTTCTACACTCCACTCCTATACCCTGTGTGGTTAGATGAAAGCCATGAAACCTCTGGATAGGCTAACATGTGGAATTCAAACTCTTTTATATTAATAATAAACACAGAAAATAATGTTGTTGCTGTTGCTATCATTAAGGCTACGTTGCCTTGAGGTTATTTAATTTTTGTATTATACATTGTTATACTAACATTGTACTTGCCAGAAATTTTGTAAAGTTTTTGTGAACGGTATATATTATGGAAATATAAATTTGAATAGAAAAATATCTTATGTAACAATTCCTAAGTTTTCCTTGACCTTGCAATCATCATACTGTAATTTTGAGCTTTTCTTTCTTGTTCTCTTTGATTAGCTTTCTTTTTGCAAGCCAATGACTGCCTTCTTTCTTTAAAACCTTCCATATGTTTACAAAATTGTTACTTTTGGAGGCACTTTATACAGGTAATTAGTTGCTTCCTCTTGAAGCACATCTTATGTCATTATTACAATCAATATGTAGTCTCAGTTGCTGCTGTATGTCAGTCAAAATACGAATTAAAATTGAGAATTACGGAGATATTATTTGCAGAGTTATTGTATAACAAAACAGGAAAAGGGAAATTTTTTGGCATTATTTATTCTCCATTGCATGTACGCGTTTCATTTGCTAATAGGAATTACGAAGATTTATATGTTAGATAGATGTGGTGTTATGAGCCAGGCTGTGTTGTAGGGAAGGACCTAAAGAGAGGGAGTACACACGTCCTGTCAGAAATGGGGCCTGTGGGTCCCACCAGAAGGGCCACAGTGGGCATGCGGGGTTGGCAAGGTGCGAGTAGTCAGTTGGTGGTGGACAGCATACAAGAGCAGACGTGTTAGACAGTACATCAGCAGACAGAGCACGTAGACGTTGTGAGTGACCCTTCCAGATCGAGACAGAGCATGTGGACATTGTGAGCGGCCCTTCCAGTTCAACAGGTAAGACTACCGCAATTCTCTCTTTGCTCCCGTCTTTTTCCTCCTTCACATCACAAGCTGTTTTAGCTTAAAAAAACAAAAAATGATGGGTATGATCCATGTTTTGAACGAGATGATTAGGCTATTTTGCAGCAGGGGAGATGTTGCCGCTTGGCTGCAAAAATTTAGTTGGTGGCAAGGCTCCATGGTATAGATGACCTAGCAAGTTTCATACTGTTGTACCTTGATGGATTGGCGTTGGCGCTATACCTGGAAATGGAGAAGGACCAGTTAAGTGCAGAAAAAATAGAAGTCCGGCTGATGGAAGCTTTTACAGAAGGGCCATTTATGGCATATGGTTGACTGGGGAAAGTGAAGTGGATGGGTGAACAGGTTGATGTGTTTGCTAACGAAATCAGGAGATTGGCCAGACTTGCGGGATACAGGGACGACGCATTGGAACAAACAGTTAAATTAGCATTTCTGACAGGATTTCCTGACCATGTGTCGGTCAAACTGCAAAAGCTGCCGAATATTCACTCTATGGCAATGGGAGAGGTAATATCTCGGGCCAGAGTCATTGTCTCATGTTGCAGGAAGACATCTTTAGCAGTGACTGCAACAAGAAGGGGTCAAACAAAGAACGGCAGAGAGGGGTCAAACAAGGAACGTGTGCGACTCTTCAAAGGGCAGTTTTTTCAGTGTGAGTGTTCGCATATGGTGAGAGACTACAAGGAACCCAGGCCTGGAGTAATTTGCTATCGATGCAGACAAACAGGCCACATCACTAGTGAATGCGTTCTGGGAAACACAGTAAGAGAGACTACTGCACTGGTAGTCATCCTGTCAAAAGAATAGAGGCATGTATACAGTCGTTGCCAGTAATAGATGTCGTGGTGAATGGAAAGATGTCATGAGCCCTCGTGGACAGAGGCTGCTCAACAATCCTAATGACTCCGGAAGTGGTGGAAGAATGGAGTGGAGTGAGTAGTGTAAGGGCTGTTGATGGTACAGAAGTTGAATGCAGAGGAAGTAGCGATGTAGTGATGGGGATGGACACCATTGTCCGTTTGGGAGGTGTCACGGTCAATGAAGCCGGTATAACGTTCGGTGATGCAGGGATGTTATGTGAGTCCGTGACAGGAGAGTGGTGAGAGCTGCGAAGAAAAATATGCTGCACACACCATTACAGACAAGGCTTTCCGGGTTGTGCTTGATGGCTGGCAGTGGACAGTGGAATGGTACTGGAAGGGAGATCCTCTGATGTTGAAAAATGCAGTAGGTTGCTATCAGCATACCCCGGAAGGGGATGCCAGAAGCGAGTTCGAGGGAGAGGTGGAACGGTGGATCAAAGGAGGCATTCTGATCCCTTGGAAGGAGAAAGTGGAGAGTGGAGTGCTACCACTGATGGCAGTGGTGCAGCCGACAAAGCATAAAGTCAGGCCAGTATTAGATTTCTGAGAGCTGAACAACCATGTATTGTACCATATGAGTGGCGAAGCCACAGACATTTGCAGCAAAATCTTGAGAGAGTGGAGGCAAATGACAGGGGCCTCCACAATCATCAATTTGAAGTTGGCATACCTGCAGCTGCATGTGACTGACAGACTGTGGAAATATCAGCTAGTAAGGTATAAGGGTCAGACATACTGCCTGACCAGGTTGGGATTCGGGCTAAATTCGGCACTGAAGATTAGAGCAACGATTCTCAAAACAATCCTAGGAAAGGCAGACAAAGTGAAAAGAGCCACCAATTCCTATATTGATGACATCCTGGTGGACGAGAGCATAGTGTTGGCAAAGGAGGTCATAAGCCATTTGACCAGTTTTGGGCTAACTACCAAACCGCTGGAGGCGGTGGAAGGAGGCGCTGCACTGGGACTCAAGCTATGGAGAGACAAGGCCAGCGCGTTGGTGTTTTGGAGAGGGAATGAGATCCCAGAACTGAACTCCAAGACGAGTAGACGAGAACTGTTTTCTGTGTGTGGGAAGCTGCTGGGACACTACCCGATTGCAGGATGACTCCGGACAGCATGCAGCTTCATCAAGAGGTGAGCTGAAGGAGTGAGGTGGAGTGACAACATGGGTGAGATGACAATTGCCATGATGCAAGAAGTCTTGGAGAGAGTGATGGCAGAGGACCCAGTAAGAAGAAACTGGTATGTGCCCAAATTGAAGAATAGGATCATGTGGTGTGATGCCAGCAACATAGCAACAGGAATTGTCCTGGAAATTGGAGGTTTCATGGTGGAGGATGTGGCCTGGCTCAAGAAGAAGGACGACTGCAATCACATCAACGTGGTGGAGCTGGATGTCGTGTTGAAGGGGCTAAACCTGGCCCTGAGGTGGGGGCTGTGTGCCATCAAGATCCAGACCAATTTGGCCACTGTACTTAGATGGGTGGGATCAGTGGTCACCAGCAAGTGGAGGGTGCGAACCAAAGGGGGTGCAGAGATATCATTTGTGAATTCTGGGTGAGCTAGCTGCCAAGTTTGACCTGAGGCTGAGTATGGTTTTTGTGCCCTCTGAGAGGAATAGAGTGGTCATCCTGATCAGAGTAAAGAAACCCTGGTTGCAGGTGCTGGAGGATCTGGAGCAAGGAGTGGCTGCAGTGTGTTGACTGAGAGACTTGGAGCTGAGGAGACTGTATACCATGCATCACATGGGGACCCTGTTCCTAACCAGGAAAGTTGGCTCTGACACAACCAGGCAGAATGTGCAGAGAGTAGTTGGGAGCTGTGACAGGTGCCAGTCCATTGATCCTGCTCTGGGTGTGCATGAGGCAGGAAGAATTTCAGTGGAACACAACTGGAAACAACTGGCAGTGGACGTGACACACTACCGGCAGGGGGACACACCTCTCGATGGTCGATTGTGGACCAGGGCAGTTGGCCATGGTGGTGGGGGGAATAAAGAAAGATGGGAACCATGGAGGAAACCACAAGAATACTAAATGAGATATTCCTAGAACGAGGCCCTGTGGATGAGCTGCTTGTGGACAACAGCACTGTGTTTCACTCGGAGATGCTGGGGAAAATGTTCAATGAGTGGCATGTTAGCCGTTTCTTCAGGGTGGCATACCGGCCAAGTGGCAATGGGGTTGTGGAGAGGCGTCATCACACCATCAAGATCATAGCAGAGAGTAGCCACATCTCACCGGTCGAGGCCGTTTTTTGGTATAATATGTCCCTCAGGTCAGAACAGGCTGAGGAGTCAGTGTCACACAGGGCAATAATCAAGTATGAGTGGAGACATCCATGTACCACATCACTGCAACCTGCAGAAGAGAAAGTGCATACCTTTGTGCAGGTCATGGAAGAAGTCTGGGTTAAACCCCCCAAATGCGTGGTGCACATCACAATGGGGAAAGGGGACAATAACCTTTGTAAATTCGAGGAACAATGTGTCCATAGATGGCATGCCATGTCATGTTTTGGATGTGTGCAGGATCATCACTGCAATGGAGGATGGAGTCAACAATAAAGGACAAGATGACAAAGCTGGCAGCAACATGCTAGGAACTGAGGCCAGTCCTGAAGTCCCATGGTGGTCGCAGGGTAGTTTCTAGGTTTGGTGTTTTGAAACCAGCAAGTGCTTCCTCCTTCAACCTATTTTAATTCTCTCTCTCTCTCTCCCGTTCAGTATAATACCTCATTCTTCAGCTGATATGCCTAAAGTGTGATGGCGACCAAGAAATACAAATGGGACATGTAACTTGGCCTTTTGTATGTAGCGATTCCTTCCCAAGCTCAAGTGGGAAAATCAGGAATCGATTACATTGTTTTTGTCATACATAATTTATATATACTTCAGTTTCTTACTTCTTTATTGCCCACAAGGGGCTAAACATAGAGGGGACAAACAAGGACAAACAAAGGGATTAAGTCGATTACATCGACCCTAGTGCATAACTGGTACTTAATTTATCGACCCCGAAAGGATGAAAGGCAAAGTCGACCTCGGCGGAATTTGAACTCAGAACGTAAAGACACGAAATACCACTAGGCATTTCGCCCGGCGTGCTAACGATTCTGCCAGCTCGCCGCTTTCAGTTTCTTACTGAAACATTTTCTCACTTGTGTGTTCATTTGAGAATTCTTTTCTTTCTTATAATCAACATAATTAACATTACAAATCATTTGACAGTATAGAGAATTTGCAAATATCAGTAAATTGATAACACAGTGCTCAGGCGAAGACTTATAAATAACTAAGAGAATG
Organism: Octopus bimaculoides; assembly: GCF_046866305.1. Classification (NCBI taxonomy): domain Eukaryota; kingdom Metazoa; phylum Mollusca; class Cephalopoda; order Octopoda; family Octopodidae; genus Octopus; species Octopus bimaculoides. Next base: position 132,024,680 of record NC_142928.1, read on the forward strand.
ACAAAGTTTATATGCTTGGAGATGAAATTCTAGATCAGTGATTCCCAAAGTGGGCGTTATTGCCCCCACTCGGGCAGTGCAAAAGTTCCAAGAGGGCGTTGAGGAAAAATGGGGCGATAATGAGGGTAGCGATTCATGTAAAAAGTGGGGCTATAATGGCATAATGATTCATGTAAAAGTAACAAAATAATGGGTTCATTAGGTTGTGAAACACAATTGCTTTGAATTTGCTTCAGAAAGAGGTCTATGTTTGTGATGGTTAGTTGGGGGTGGGGCGCTAGGAATGTGGAGTGGGTGTCAAGAGGGGCGGCAGCCCGAAAAAGTTTGGGAACCACTGTTCTAGATGGAGAAATACTTACTATTCATTTTGAATAAAACTTCAACACATCTTGAGAGAAAATAGATTTACGCTTCAGAACCATTGGATTTCGAACGTAGCATGAATATGTATCCAACCGACTGTATAGAAGTGTGAGCGCACTGCTTTCTCCAAAGTATCAAGATTGTTTGAACTATGAATCTCAAGCAAGAATTCTGTTTAGGAAACTTTCTTTAAAAAGTTTGTTCTTATACTACTGCTTACGATTTTCAAATAGTGGTTAATGTTGTCAAGCCAACGTTATTTCGAATTAGTGCTATGATGTTACAGTAGCTAAAAATTGTAAAGATAAACTGTATTTGTAAATTGAAAAATGAAAAGTATTTAGGACTTGACAAGGAACGTTTTTGTATAGCGAGAGAGTTCAAGTTTTATCGTCCCACGCCCAAACCCACTTTGTACCCATTCAAAATATTGAATATGTGTTGAAAATAAATAGTACTTTCAGTTTTACATGGGGTCATCTCAACTGAAACCACACACACACACACAAACTTATTTTTATATTGCTTCTGTGTCAGAAATGGAAATTGCCTAGATATTTCATTCGCTTTAAATATATGATAGAATAACATCTGGATATAGTAACAGTAAAGTAGTGTGCAATCATAATAAAAAAACATCTTGATAAGCTACGCTAACACATTTTATATAAATAGCTCATCTTCAACATTGAAAAAAATATTCAGTAATTTGAAAAAAAAGGAGAAAATTTGCGT
>NC_142928.1:132030777-132140777 GCF_046866305.1 Octopus bimaculoides
CTTGATAATGATCATTCTGGAGTGGTGGATGTCCTTTAAGTGTGATGGTAATTTCAGTTGAGATGAGTCTGCGGTGCAAAGTTCTCGAGCGCATGTTGCTTATACCCTTAAGAAAGTTTGGAATGTCATATAGATCCGCACTCGGTGGAAAAATTGAAAAAAAAATAGTGTAGTAGTTGAAGTGCACCGTATATTGAACAAATATGAAGGAAAAAATGTGCGCTGCGAAAGGGTGGGGTGGGGAGAGGGCTCGGAAAATTCACACAACCCGAGTACTAAATCTCAACGTCCGGTCACAGGAGTGAAACAAAAATCATGTAATACTTCTAATGCAATGTATATTGAACAAATATGAAGAAAAATATGCGCGCTGGCAAACGGGGGGGGGGGGAGCTCGGAAAATTCACACGGTCAGCCCTACACAACCCGAGCGCTGAATCTCAACGTCCGGTCACAGGAGTGAAACAAAAATCATGTAATACTTCTAAATTTGGAAGTTGCGATTGATAAGTATTCTGTTCCAATCAATAATATTGTGAAAATAATCTGTACTTACCCATGTGCGTGGTAGATTTGTTGATTATTTTCAACAAATCTACCACGCTGATGTTTTCTATTTCAAATTTTTCTCCAATTAAACATTCTCTGGATTGATAACCGCCGCGTGTAAAGATATTTTTTCTCTGGACGAAAATCTTCATGGTTCTTCATGGTCCTGGATACAGACTGGCAGCCTGCAATAAAAACTCGTGTATTCTTTTGGGAGCAGGACGGAAAGCCTTCATAAACTGGTACCGAGCAATATATTGCTTCAAAAAACACGCTTTAATTCCAGGCCGTAGAACAGCTCTTTTGAGGGTCCCCCACAATCGTTCTATAGTCTGTGTATGAATTAACGGGTTTGCCGGATCGACGAAGTTCTCACTATGGTTAATTTTGAAATGGGTATAACCTAAATTTTGAAGGGAACTGTAAGCACCCCAACAGTCACTATAAATAATAGATCCTTGACGGATGGGGCGTCTGATTATGGGGATAAGAGTTGCAGCATTTCGTCTTTCCCCTTCCCCACATTCCGATGATAGAGGTATCAGAAACTTTTTTTTCGATTCCCGTTCAATTCCCCTGAAAAGCCAAATAGTCTTTACACGCCTACCTCGGTTGTATTTCCTCCTAACCAAAACCGTTTCATCAATCTCAACTGCAATCCCTGCCCCCCCCCCCCAATTTGTGCCTGGCAATTCTCAACCCAATGAATGCAAACTTCACAACAGAAAGATCGCCAATCGACAGATGTAGCAAGTGTTATATGTAGATTTTCCATTGCAGAAAACACCTTTTTGGAACGAAGCCGTTTACCCCCGTGGAAAGTTCTTTTGTTTGTTAATTATTTCCTAACAAATAATTGGTCGCATCAATCTGCAATGGAAAATCTACATATAACACTTGCTACATCTGTCGATTGGCGATCTTTCTGTTGTGAAGTTTGCATTCATTGGGTTGAGAATTGCCAGGCACAAATTGGGGGGGGTGGCAGGGATTGCAGTTGAGATTGATGAAACGGTTTTGGTTAGGAGGAAATACAACCGAGGTAGACTTGTAAAGACTATTTGGCTTTTCGGGGGAATTGAACGGGAATCGAAAAAAAAGTTTCTGATACCTCTATCATCGGAATGTGGGGAAGGGGAAAGACGAAATGCTGCAACTCTTATCCCCATAATCAGACGCCCCATCCGTCAAGGATCTATTATTTATAGTGACTGTTGGGGTGCTTACAGTTCCCTTCAAAATTTAGGTTATACCCATTTCAAAATTAACCATAGTGAGAACTTCGTCGATCCGGCAAACCCGTTAATTCATACACAGACTATAGAACGATTGTGGGGGGACCCTCAAAAGAGCTGTTCTACGGCCTGGAATTAAAGCGTGTTTTTTAAAGCAATATATTGCTCGGTACCAGTTTATGAAGGCTTTCCGTCCTGCTCCCAAAAGAATACACAAGTTTTTATTGCAGGCTGCCAGTCTGTATCCAGGACCATGAAGAACCATGAAGATTTTCGTCCAGAGAAAAAATATCTTTACACGCGGCGGTTATCAATCCAGAGAATGTTTAATTGGAGAAAAATTTGAAATAGAAAACATCAGCGTGGTAGATTTGTTGAAAATAATCAACAAATTTACCACGCACATGGGTAAGTATAGATTATTTTCACAATATTATTGATTGGAACAGAATACTTATCAATCGCAACTTCCAAATTTAGAAGTATTACATGATTTTTGTTTCACTCCTGTGACCGGACATTGAGATTCAGCGCTCGGGTTGTGTAGGGCTGACCGTGTGAATTTTCCGAGCTTTCTCCCCACCTACCGTTTGCCAGCGCGCATATTTTTCTTCATATTTGTTCAATATACATTGCATTAGAAGTATTACATGATTTTTGTTTCACTCCTGTGACCGGACGTTGAGATTCAGCGCTCGGGTTGTGTAGGGCTGACCGTGTGAATTTTCCGAGCTCTCCCCCCCCGTTTGCCAGCGCGCATATTTTTCTTCATATTTGTTCAATATACATTGCATTAGAAGTATTACATGATTTTTGTTTCACTCCTGTGACCGGACGTTGAGATTCAGCGCTCGGGTTGTGTAGGGCTGACCGTGTGAATTTTCCGAGATCCCCCCCCCCCCGTTTGCCAGCGCGCATATTTTTCTTCATATTTGTTCAATATACATTGCATTAGAAGTATTACATGATTTTTGTTTCACTTCTGTGACCGGACGTTGAGATTTAGTGTTCGGGTTGTGTGAATTTTCTGAGCCCTCTCCCCACCTCACCCCCTTTCGCAGCGCGCATTTTTTCCTTCATATTTGTTCAATATACTACACTATTTTTTTTTTCAATTTTTCCACCGGGTGCAGATCTATATATTAACCATTTCAGTTGAGATGAGTCTGCGGTGCAAAGTTCTCGAGCGCATGTTGCTAAGAAAGTTTGGAATGTCATACAACCATAAATCTGAGGCATTGTGCTTACGTAAAAAAGAAAGAACTGTTCTTAACAGGACCAGTCTATTTTTGATATCTTTATTAAAGATCAACATTTTGTTTCGAACCAGCAAGGGTTCTATATCATCACACAACTGCTAGAAATAGCAGCCAGATCTTCAGATCACACCGTCATCTTTAAACAAAGGAAAGACATTCGATAGTGTAATTCTAGATTCACAAGGAAGATATAAACCGTGATGTAAAAACAACTATTAAAATGTCTAAATTTGTGAAAATCTTTTACTTATAGTATTATAATGAGTTGTAAGATTTATATTCAGAGAAGGGCAGTGTGTTGTTATTTAGCCCCAGGTAAGGATTGATTGAGATGATCTACAACAGGGGTTTTCAAACTGTGGTCGCGGACCACAGGGGGTCCGCAAGGACAAGACAGGGGGTCCGTGGACAGCAAATACTTTTTATGGGCAATTTGATTTTATATATGTTTTTTAATCGAAATCTTTTAATTGACAATAAACCTATTTGTTAAATGCTGTTAAATAAATAAATGCAAAAATATATGTTATTTTAAGCAAATATTTATGTATAAATTTCATAAGCGTTTATAAGGGGGTCCCTAAGGTAAAGCCTGAAATATAAAGGGGTCCGCAAGTCAAAAAGTTTGAAAACCCCTGATCTACAAAATGTTCTAGATGTGACCATCCTGTCATTTCGAAAATCTAGGATTACATTACCCACTTTCTCACTCCACCTCCTAAGAATATAGGGTGTGATTTGAAGGGCATTTAAACAGCTGCTATTAGTAGGTTAAGTGACTATAAATTCCCTCGTTAGTAAGGAGCAGTGAGTTGACAAGTGGCGCAACATTGGGCTAAAGGTCATATGTAATTATGTCAGGGCTCACAATTGTTAGGTCATGAGTTCAATTCCCAGCCGTGCATTGTGTCCTTCAGCAAGATATGTTGCTCCAGTCCACTCAGCTGGAAAAAATTGAGTGGTACTTGTATTTCAAAGGGCAAGCCCTGTCACACTGAATCTCTCTGAGAACTATGTCAAGGATACATGTGTCTGTGGAGTACTCAGTCACTTGCACATTAATTTCACGAGCAGGCTGTTCTGCATTAACAAAATAAGTACTAGTAATATACTGTGCTTGATTCAGTTAACTGTCTCACATCTGACATTGATCTAAGAAGTTAATTATTAAATTTTAACCTTTTAGCGTTCAGATTACTCTGTCAAATGTAATGTTCATTTATTCACATTGTTTTGAATTAAACATGCATTATCTTGTAGCTTCGAAATTTCAATGTTATCATTTATTTTTAGAATGACATTGTAGGGTAGGTGTGAGAGGCCAGATCTGGCAGGTTTGAATATAGAATAGTTAAAATATTTGGGCTGTATATGGCTGGTTTAGATGATGAAGAGTCATTCATTTTAATTTCGTATGTAGCTGAAAACTTTTAATATATAATTACTTTGAAAGGGGTGGAGGCGCAATGGCCCAGTGGTTAGGGCAGCGGTTTTGATTCCCAGACCGGGCGTTGTGAGTGTTTATTGAGCGAAAACACCTAAAGCTCCACGAGGCTCCGGCAGGGGATGGTGGCGAACCCTGCTGTACTCTTTTACCACAACTTTCTCTCACTCTTACTTCCTGTTTCTGTTGTACCTGTAATTCAAAAGATCAGCCTTGTCACACTGTGTCACGCTGAATGTCCTCGAGAACTACGTTAAGGGTACACGTGTCTGTGGAGTGCTCAGCCACTTGCACGTCAATTTCATGAGCAGGCTGTTCCGTTGATTGGATCAACTGGAACCCTCGACGTCGTAAGCGACGGAGTGCCAACAACTTTGAAAGGGGCCACTATATTAGTTCTTGTATTTTTCTCCTTTGTAAACCATGGCTATGAATGTGCATGGCTTAGTGGTTAGGGTATTTGGCTCACAATTGTTAGGTCATGAGTTCAATTCCCAGCCGTGTGTTGTGTCCTTCAGCAAGACATGTTGCTCCAGTCCACTCAGCTGGAAAAATTGAGTGATACCTTTATTTCAGAGGGCAAGCCTTGTCACACTGAATCTCCCTGAGAACTATGTCAAGGATACATGTGTCTGTGGAGTTTCCCAGTCACTTGCACATTAATTTCATGAGCAGGCTGTTCTGTTGATCAGATCAATTGGAACCCTCATCATCATAACTGATGGAGTGCCAGTCAAACCATAACCACAAACACCAAGAGTTTTAGCAAAAGTATGCAAGCATAGCCTCTTAGAGGTTTATAATCTTTATTCAACTTTGTGTCTTTGGGAATGTTTTTAAATCTTTGTAGATCTCTGAGGCCTTTGGGTAATGTATTGAGAAGCTGTGGGCCTTTGAACACTAAGCTGTTAAACCATTGGGTTCTTGCTACTGATGAAGATGGAGAGATCTTTGGTACTATGCAATAATATCCAGTCCATGATTGGTATAGCTTTCAATCTCAATGTTGGGTGCTAAACCTTCCAGGATCTTTCATGTAAATATTATTGCATACATTTTGTGTCTTCTCTCCAAGGTGTTTTTATACTTCTATGTGGTGTTTTTATACTTCTTTTATTTTTCAGAATTAAGATAAAGTTCTTTTTTAATTTAAAATATACTCTCCTTCATTTTCTACAATGCTCTTCCATCTATCTGGTAGACTTGCAAGGCTCCTGTTCCAAAATTCACTTGTCCATGACAAAAAAATACTCCTCCAGTACTGTACCTTGGCTCTTTTAACCTCTCCCAACAATCCATCTGTTGTACTGAGGCAATCTTCTTGGTATAGTGGCATCAGATTGTCTCCAGTTTTGTCGTTAATTTGATGCTTTATGATGACCATAACTAGGAACAGCAATTTAAGCGACTAAGCACAAATGTTCTCCATAGGAGCAACGTGCTTTCCTTTCTTCATGTCTTGAATGATCTCAGAATCCAGCAGATCAGTCACCTGGACATTGGTTTCCCAACCACTTTGTTATGGGTTCAGTCTTACTATGTGCACCTTGGGCAAGTGTCTTCTCCTATAGCCTTGGGCCAACCAAAGCCTTGTGAGTGAATTTGGTAGATGGAAAATGAAAGAAGCCCATCATGTGTGTGTGTGTGTAGGTATGTACATATATGTATGGATATATGCATATATTTATATACTATTTATGTTATATATATATATATATATATATATATATATATATATATATAGATATATTTAGAATAATAAGATAGTCAGAATGTTGGATGATTATATATATGTTTTTTTATTTACATTTTATTTACATTTTTAGTTCTTTCTTCTGTTATCGGATTTATCAAAAAGTGGTTTAAATTTAGATTCCATGGCCTTTTTATATATAAAGAATTTTATGGGGTTTGCCAAGCAAGGGACAAGAAAGAAGAAAATTTTTTTGAGAAGGATGGGAGGTAAAGAGGCATGGCTTTTGTATTGGTATAGTCAAGACTTGTTTGTTTAGTACTTAGTGGATTTTTAAGGTGGAAAAAGAAAAAGAATTTTTGCATTTGAATTGGTCAAGATTTTAACTGAAAAACTAGATGTTTTTGACTGTCTTCAGTAAAAATTATAATTGCATTTCCAGGTCTTTTGTATTTATTAAAAAATAGTTATATGGATGTGGTAAATTTCTTTTTGGTTGAAATTCCATATGTTTTCTTTACAGCAATTATATATATATATATATATATATATACTCTCTTTTACTTCTTTACTTGTTTCAGTCATTTGACTGCGGCCATGCTGGAGCACCGCCTTTAGTCGAGCAAATCGACCCCAGGACTTATTCTTTGTTAGCCTAGTACATATTCTATCGGTCTCTTTTGCTAAACCGCTAAGCTACGGGGGTGTAAACACACCACCATCGGTTGTCAAGCGATGTTGGGGGGACAAACAGACACACACACACACACACACACACACACACACATATATACGGCAGGCTTCTTTCAGTTTCTGTCTACCATATTCACTCACAAGGCTTTGGTCAGCCCGAGGCTATAGTAGAAGACACTTGCCCAAGGTGCCATGCAGTAGGAATGAACCCAGAACCATGTGGTTGGTAAGCAAGCTACTTACCACACAGCCTCTCCTGCACCTATACACACACACATACACATATACATGCACACATATGTACGTATATATATATATATATATATATATATATATATATATATATATATAAATACACTCACACTCACACTCAAAGACATCTATATATATACATGTTCATATTTGTGCACACATACACACACTCCACATACATAAGTACACATTATGATTTTTTTAAAAATTTATATAATTCAAGATTCATCTCTGTGATTAAATAAATTTGGAAAGTATTTGTCCTTCAGACTGCCAAATAGAATTTTAAAAAAAGCAATACACAATGCTGTCACAATTATATTTCCAAATTCATCTACTTCTGGTTGGCTGTTTGTTTTGAATATATTTCAAAGCTCCAGCCTAGAATTTTCTAAAGGAGAAAGAGAGCCAAGTACAGAAGAGGGAAAGCAGCTGTTCTTATAGAATTTCAGAATCTGGAGTGTTTTGCAAGGTCCAACAACAATGTGGTAAAAAGGTTTTAGCAATGGTTTGAAATCATCTTTAACATATATACAATCAAATTCATAGAGGTAGAATTCTCATAGGTAGAATTTCAAAAAAATATATTGTTACGTTAATTTTTGTTGAGGATTTTTTTTTGTGAAGTATAGTTCCGTTATCTTTCAGAGCTTTGAATTTTCCTTCATATATTTCAAAATATTTCCTTTTTCAAGTATTTAATTTTGGTGTGAATTTCTTTATGAAGTGTAGCTAAATTGTTTCTCAGAAGTTTGGGTTGTTCCTTGAGCATTTGTAGAAGGGGAAGATTTTGAATTTTCCTTCTCCACATATTTCCAAATGTTTGCTCAGTGGAATTTTCTGTAGCTCCTCTTGTCTGATGTGCTGTCTATGGATTCTTGTGTGTTGGCAAAGGGAATTATTGGTTTCACCAATATAATTCTCCTTGCATTTGGGGCAAGTAATACACTATATGAGGTTTTGTGTCTTGCAGTTCATATCTGCATTTACTTTGAATAAGAATCCACTTTTAAATTTTATGTGGGTGTCCCCATCTATATATTTGTAGTTATTGTTGTTGTTACATATTCCACATCTGGTGTCTCCACATTCTTTTATGGAGAATTCCGTTTCATTCTCTGATGTGAATTTTGCTCTTGTAAGTTGTTTTTTAAGGGGGGTTTTTTCTGGCGTTCAGTATTTCGCAGGTAGCTTTTGTCTATCAGTTTCCTCATTTTGGGGCTCTGTAAGAGTATTGGTAGGTTTAATTGTAATACATGGAAAATATTGGTTATTCCAGGGTTGTATGTATTAATAAATGGAATAGTATACTTCTTGCTTTTTTCTTTTGGAGTCCTAAGTTGTGTGATGTCTAATTTCATTGCTTTTGAGATTCCATTATTTATAAGTTTCACAGAGTAATTTTGTTCTTGTAAGAAGTTTTTGAGTTCATCAAGTCTAATTTGGGGTATTTGTAGGTCAGTTACTATGGTACAGATGCATGTTGTCATACTGTATAGGATGTTCTTTTGATATGTGAAGGGTGGCAAGAGTAAAGATTTAAACATTGGTGTACTCTTTACTCTTTTACTTGTTTCAGTCATTTGACTGTGGCCATGCTGGAGCACCGCCTATAGTCGAAACAATCGACCCCAGGACTTATTCTTTGTAAGCCTAGTACTTATTCTGTCGGTCTCTTTTGCCAAACTGCTAAGTTACAGGGATGTAAACACACCAGCATCGGTTGTCAAGCAATGGTGGAGGAACAAACACAGACACAAACAAACACACACATATATACATATATACAGGGTGTCCCAAAAAGATGTACTCACTCTTTGACAGACGATTACTAATGTATTGTTTTTTGTGATGTACGGGCTTACCTCAATGCAACAAATCCAAACAAATGGATTGGGAGGAGAGGTAGTGTTGAATTTCCTGCATGTTCCCCAGACCTCACACCAATGGATTTTTTTTTTTTATGGGAACATCTCAAAGATAAGGTTTATGCTGCAAAACCTTAAAGGGAAAAATGCCTTACAAGCAACCGAAGAAATATGCGCAGTTTACGGAGAATTCTGTACTATGAGCCAAGTAACCAGACAATTAATTCTGAGAAATACTGCACACAACTGGACGAGTTAAAAGCAGCAATTCAAGAGAAATGTCCCCAATTGGCCAACAGGAAGGGTGTTGTTTTCCAACATGATAATGCAAGACCACATATTTCTTTGGGAACCAGACAAAAATTGCTGCAGCTCGCCTGGGATGTGTTACCCCACCCTCCATATTCACCAGATATTGCTCTTTTGGATTTCCACTTATTCAGGTCTCTGCAGAATAGTCTTAATGGTAAAAATTTCAATTCCTTGGATGACGTAAAAAGATGCCTTGATGAATTTTTTGCCATGAAACCACCTCAATTCTGGGAAGAGAGTATTTTCAAGTTAAAGGTAAGATAGAGACACATTGTGCAACAAAATGGTTCATATTTGGTTCATTAAAAATGTAATGGCAAGTATTTATTGACCAATTTTCTTTCCTTTAAAAATCGGCATGAACCCAATATATATATATATATACACAAACACACAAAATTCAAATAAGTTATTGTCTTTAAAAAAATAATGACAAAGTGGCGAGCAAACATAATCCAAATATATATATATATATGCTTTCGGTGCGAATGGTTTTTTATATGGCACTGAGTTTACAATCCTGTAAATAATAATAATGGTATTTTTATATAAGCTTAAAGCTTATGGTGATCACTGTGCAATGACTAAGAAAAATAATCTAATAAAGTCTAAGGAAAATAGTCTCATATAAGCCCTCGACAGAAAAAGGAAGGCTTTCCTATCCATGTGGGATATATATAACCTATTAAAAGTCAGGGTACAATATGTACCTGTTTGCTTGAAAGAAGAGTTAAAACTTTTCAAAACCATGTGTCTCTCACTATATGTAAATACGCATGGAGAATGTAGCAAATACATTTAGAAAAATGGTTGTCCCAATTTGTAAAACTACAAACAGGAAGGTAGATATCCCAGTATCAATTGATTTCACTTTCTGTGCCAGGCTTACTATGTAAACTATTTTAAAACTAAATGTATTGATATATTACATATAGTGAGAGATATGTGGTTTTGGTGAGTTTTTCTCTTCTTTCAAGCAAACAGGTACATATTGTAGCCTGACTTATAATATATATTATATATTATAAGTGGTGGTATTAACTTGTATCTGAGTAGTTAATCTGTAGTGAGCGATTGAGCCTCTTCATCCTGATTGTTGTGAATGGTGCCAGTGCCTGAGGTAGTTGTTCAGGTCAAGGGTAATATAGAAGAGCTGGGGGCAGTTATTGCAAGAAAGAGTTAGTTGGAGACAAGGAAGTGTGAGTTATCCTTTGTCTCTTTGATGTCTGATCTCTGCCTTTTGATGTCTGTTATTTTCCATCTGGTCTGTTCCCTTGACAGTGACATGCTGCCCCTTTGAGCTATCCTTAGCAATTGTCTCCCAGGTATTTGTATCAATGGATCAGTGGAGGAGAGTGGCATTGAGCTGGTCTCAGAAACAGAATTTGTGGGTTCCATGTGGACTGGTGCTTGAGGTCAACTCCACAAATAGGAGTTAATAGGCAAGGCACGTTTGAGGCATACATATAATGTGTTCATGATCTCACCACCCAAACAAAAATCATGGTATTCTGAGCTGTCATCCTTTCCACTATGGTTGTGAACAAGGGTGTTGTACTGATGTGATTTGAAGAAAATGAAATATTTCTGACTGCACAAACTTTGCACAGTTATGAGGATTCAATGGAAAAACTACATTACCAATAAAGAGGTTCTGCTCTGGGATGAACTGCCAAGCATTGAAGCTACCATGACACAACATCACTTCTGCTGGTCAGAACACATCATATGTATATATTTACGTATATATATGTTTTCATCCAAAATGGAGATGCACACCATTCCTCCATGTGATCGGCTTGAAATATTGTTAATATATTAAGATATTTTCATTTAAGTTTAATTTGTCAAAATATTTTCGTTGCTTTGAAACTTCTACCTGTTCACTGACAAAATTCCGTGCAGCACAGAATTTTGTCTATGAACAGGTCACAATTTCAAAGTGATGAAAATATTTTATCAAATTAAATTTAAATGTTGAAGTGAATCTATTGGTTTTTGTGTGTTTTTAAATGGTTTATAAACACCTATACTGCAATTGTTTTTGTTTCAGCACATGATCTCAGATCAGGTCACTTGCTATGCAAGTACATCTCAATAATAAGATATTTTCCTTAATGTGAAACCAATAGTAGCCTTAATACACAAATAAAGAAATTTTATCTACCAATGCAGTGTTGAGTGCTCATTCTTATCATTTGACATTTATGTATATAAATATATATTTTGGTGTGTCTTTGGAAACAAGTACCTGAAACTACAAATCAAGCTCATGGTGTATCAAGTCATGGTTGTTTCTGCCAAGATATTTGAAAACTGGAACAATTCCATTAAAAAAACTGCATTCAGTTATGAACATCAAATGACATGATTATATCAACAACCTTGCAGTACTTGAATGGGTCAATTTCCACAATATTGAGGCTACCATCATTAAATATCACCTTAGATGGGCAGGGCATGTCCACTGCATGAAGAGTACTAAACTGTCACATCAGATCCTCTATAGTGGATCCTGCAGGCATCCCATGCAATGCAACAAAGACCAACTGAAACAGATGATGAAGAACACCAATATTCTTTTCTACTCTAGGCACAAGACCTGAAATTCTTTTGGGGGAGGGGTTCAGTTGATTAGACCGACCTCAGTACGCAACAGGTACTTAATTTATCGATCCCGAAAGGATGAAAGGCAAAGTCGACCTCGGCGGGATTTGAACACAGAATGTAAAGACAGACAAAATACTGCTAAGCATTTCACCTGGCATGCTAACGATTCTGCCAGCTCTCCGCCTTAGAAGAGCACCAATATTGACTCTAAAACCTGGGAGAACAGTGTGGCATCACTGGTGTCAAACATTTTAACATATATGCATATATGTATATATATATATATATACATATATATATATATATATATATATATATATATATATATATATATATATATATATATATATATATATGTGTGTGTGTGTGTGTGTATATATATATATATATATATATATATATATATACACATACATACAGGGTGTGATGGGTAAATTGTCACCATTTTATATTTTTAATTTCACGCATGTGCATTGTTTGTTTTTGATTTTGTTGAATACACAGTATAGTAGCATCTGTTGGCTACTATCTAAAAAAAACAGCATCCTGACACAATTCACTCTGCCAAAAATTTGGAAATGACATGCTGTACTGCTTGGCATTTGCGTTGGGAACTCCAATATGAACATTTCAGAGCGTTTGGGTGTCAATGTGAGGACAATGCAGAATATTCGGAAAGAGTTGGATGAGTCTAATGGTGATTATGAAGGTACAGCAGCTTGGAAAACTCACTCTGAACGTTCTGATAAGAAAAGGACTCCTGAATTTGTTGGTGAGATCCAGGTCATGATTGACCACAATCACTCCAAGTCAATCAGGTCCATCACCAGGGACATGGGAGTGCTTGAGCTTCTTATCAGGCAGGTAGTGCATGAAGACATTCGGTATTCCTCATACAAGACGAGAAAGGGCCAATTTTTATCCCAAGCCCTCAAGGACAAGAGGAAAGACTGCACTACGAAGCTTTTGAACAAACTCAAGCATCCCCTCCAACCGAACATGCTTTGGTTTTTCTCACATGAGAAAAATTTCTGCCAGGTTCATATAGTGAACACACAAAACAACTGTTGGCTTGCCATGTCCCCAAAACATGTACGAAGAGTGATAAAATCAAACATCCAGTCAGCATCACAGTGTTTGGAGTCATCATTAGTGATGGCGACACTATGCCTCCATTCATCTTCCTACCCGGCTTCAAAATCAACACAGAGGCCTACACCAAGTGCCCGGAGGAGGCAGTGCTGCCCTGGGTCAAAAGGGTGGCTGCAGGAAGACCCTATGTCTGACAACAGGACTCTACACCATGCTACACAAGCAGGAGAACCCAGTCATGGCTGTCAGACAATTTCTGCAACCACATCACCCCTAACATCTGGCCACCTAACTCCCCAGACTGCAACCCCCTTGATTATTATGTGTGGTGCACAATTGAATGAGAGACCAACAAAACTCCTTGTAAAACTAAAGATGGACTGAAGGCAAGGATTATAGCAGTATTCACCAACTTAAACAAGGAGACCGTCCAGAAGAGTTGCAGGAGATTCTGAAGTTGTCTGGATGCCATGGTTGAAGCCAATGGTGATTTTATTGAATAAATTTAGTCTTTAGTATTTCAAGATATTTTTATGTAATTTTGGTAAATATATTTGTTAAAATGAGATGTCAGTGTTATTTTCCTTTTGCGTAATTTAGACAACAATTTATTCACTGCACCCTGTATGTATGTATACGTGAACAAAACATTCGAGTGAGGTCATCGCCAGTGCCGGTGGACTGACTCCTGTGCAGGTGGCACATAAAAAACACCATTTGAGCGTGGCCATTGCCAGTACCGCCTGACAGGCCCTCATGTCAGTGGCACGTAAAAGCACCCACTACACTCTTGAGTAGTTGGTGTTAGGAAAGGCATCCAGCTGTAGAAACTCTGCCAGATCAGATTGGAGCCTGGTGCAGCCATCTGGTTCGTCAGTCCTCAGTCAAATCGTCCAACCCATGCTAGCATGGAAAGCGGACGTTAAACGATGATGATGATATATATAAGTGTACAACCATCTCTGTATTGTGTTACTACTTGTCAACATCCATGCCTGCTGGTCCACAGAAGCAGCCCCAATCTTAATGGGAAAATTAAGATACTTAAATTTGATGCATATGTCAAACAAGGGAGAGAAGAAGTGAGAAAGAAAGAGAGAGAGAGAATGAGTGGGAGTGGCTGAATTCTTTTCTATGATTGAACTGACCCCTGGCTATTAAAGACCCAACTACACACACACAACACATACCCCCCTCCCCACACACACGTATGCACATTTGTTTTAGGTCTTCTACCCATTTGAATTCGGCCATACTCCAGATAACATGTTAAGTTTTATGTTCCGAAATTTAAATTTTGAATTTGTTTTAATTATAAAATTACACCTCAGCTAAAAAACATCACTTGGCTTTCGAATACAACTTTTTCTTTCTCTTTCTATATTTTTGTTAAGTAGTAATTTCTCTGTTTTGGTCAGGATTTTTCCAATTTCTTTTTACTTGTATCAAGTAATAGATGAAAGCATTTTTCCCCCTTTCCTTAATACTAACAAGAACATACTGTGAGAAAGATTTGGTTGTTATTTCTAGCGAATTGAACAACCACACAAAGTTGTTCAATTGGCTCATTTGTTGATGTGTATGAGTAAACAAAAACTAAAAGACACACACACACACACATATCTACTGCATGTGGAAAATCGGTGTGTGTTTGTTTGTGGCATTGTTAGTTAATTCCTCCTACATCATTTTATTGGTTTTGATGAAACTTGACATGTGAGTAGGACTCATGTCTGGAAATCTCGTGACATAGTTAGATTGTTGAAAAAATCGATAATACGGGCCCTGGAAGGGACCTTTATATCTACCTCATATAAATAGTTTTTTTTTAAACACCAAAGGGAAATAACCCATAGCAGCTGTACAGTATTCGTTTTTAACACTCAAGGGAAATAACGCATTTCATAGTTTATGTTCGATTATTTTGAATATTAATTTTTTTGTGTGTCCTATTTCTAATTTTTGCAGACAATATCACTTTTATACTTTATTTGACACGTAAGTAGAACTCATGCAAGGAAACCTCGTGACACACTTAGATTGTTGAAAAAAATCGATAATAGGACCCTTCCAATGGATCCTTCTATCTACTACATATTCCTAATATTTTAATTCAACAACCTAAGGGAAATAACCCATACCACCTGCAGTTTTTAGTGAAGCGATCAATATTTGATTCTCACAATCAGCCGCCCTAATTCTGCATTTCACTACTCACAGTTTTGAACTGTAAACATTATTATTGCACTTCCTTAATTTGAATCTTAAACATTAAAGACCTCATTCATACATTTCTATACAAACATACTTTTTTGAATGCCCATTACTCCGATAATTCTGTATTTTTACAGTTATACATTTTCCATGACAGTAGGTAAATTTTTTATAGCACAACGTACTTGTAGTGGCTTCATGCTGGTATTGCGTGGATTCGATCCTCGATTGTCAAATTTCACTTAACACTTCAACAGCGCTTTTCTCATGGTAAAACAATAGTGAATGACAGCAGTTATACATTTCCCAGATGCCTTCACTAAGCAGAATAATGTCTTTGACTCTCGCCAACCTCCCTCACCAACCTCCGACAATCTTTCTCGCCAACCTCTGAAAACCTCTCTCGCCAATTTCCAACAATCTCTCCCTCCTCCAGCTGACAGTTTCTTGTACTTTTTCATGACGGAAAATACACCTTTTGTGGCAGTTATAACAAAATTGCTTTCTTAAATCAGAGTAATAAGGCATTTCAATAGAACATCTTTACCCCTGGAAATTACAGGGTACACCATCTAGTATATAAATATATGAATGTGTCTGTGTTTGTCCACCCACCACCATTGCTTGAAAACCGATGTGGATGTGTTTGCATACCTGTAACCTAGCTGTTCAGCAGAAGAAACTGATAGAATAAGCACCAGGCTTACAGGGAATAAGTCCAGGGGGTCAGTTTCTTCAACTAAAGGGAAGTGCTCCAGCATAGCCACTGTCAACTGACTGAAACAAGTAAAAGAATAAAAGAATATGAGAAAAACGTTCCATACCACTAAATCAAGAGGGTTCTCTGAATATGTATGATGTATTTTAAGGCTAAATAATAATACTGTTTATGTTTGCGTCACTGAGATATTTTGGTTGGATTATATAGTTATCAGTTTTACCCTTCTTTCTATATTCTGTAACGGTCGCAATATACTTTTCTACTAAAGGCACAAGGCCTGAAATTTTTTGGGGGAAGAAGGCCAGTCAATTAGATCGACCACAATACACAACTGGTACTTAATTTATCGACCCCGAAAGGATGAAAGGTAAAGTCGACCTCGGCAGAATTTGAACTCAGAACGTAAAGACAGATGAAATACCGATTTCTTTATTAGGCATAAAGCTCTAAACATAGATGGAGATACTACAAGGACAGACAAGACCACAGTGGGGACAAAAAACATAAAACGAATGTAAATGAAATGAAAGTTATATAGAAATGAAAATGGACGCATGGGCCCCACTTCCATGCAGTACCATTTGAACCGTTATATGTACTATTTACAATTGTTCTCTTTTTTTTCCTTTAATGTCATACTTTTTTTTGTCTTTAGTAGAACTTCATCAGTGGTTCGATATCTCTTAAATCCACCACTGGTGGCAACTCTTTAAATTCCACCTCCACTCCTGGCGGGTCAACGTTATCTCCACACATCTCTTTCAATTTTCTGTAGTTTTCCTCTTCGATCAATATTGCCTTCATATCCTCCGCGTCGACGTATGAAGGCACCTTTACTCTTACTATTGAGTGTAACTTGATTATTTTTTTCTGTTTCAACATTTTTTGGGCACGTCACATAATACCATACTCCTTCTCCTCCTCGTATCTTCTTTCCTTTCTCTTGGACTTTTGGTTCTCTCTTTTCTTCCTCCATAAATAGTCAGTCCATCTCACCTTCATACAGTTGGGTTTCCGACACTTTCTCCACTGGTAACTCCACTTTCTTTTTACTTTCTTTTTCCTTCCTGCTACCCTCCTTCACAGTTTCTTTTCTCACCTCTTCTCTCTTTTTTTTTCTGCTTCTCTGGCGGAGAACTCATTCCTCTGCTCCTCCTCTTCTTTTTAACCATAGTGAATCCCTTCTCCGTTTCTTTTTCTGTTGCCTTGCCCTATACTACCTGGTCCACATTCTCATGTCTCTCCTCCTGTTCTGTTTGTGGCTTTCTTTGGGTGCACCATGCCTTCATGTGGCCCCTTTTTCCACATGTGAAACATACTGGCGGCCTATCCTCCACAATAACTCTCAGTTTCACATCTTCTGGCAGCATAATCTCATCCACCACACTATTCAAGTCCTCCGTTGTTGCCTGAATCGTTAATTTGATACCATATCCCCAGTAGTTCACCTTCTGGGTCCTTGTAGCCTTCAGAATCTTCCCGTCTTTCATATTATACGTTATGGCTGTCATTAGCCATTCTTCTTTCAATTCGAGTGGTACCTTACCCACTCGCACCTTGACCACATGTTTGCTGCAGTACGAAGGCAAGAGCACCCATTCCTCTATCCTTATTGCTTCTGTGGAGTGCTTTATTGCTTCCTCCTCTGTTGTGAAGCGCACCTCCACAGTGGCGTATCTCCTCCCTCTCGTAACGTGTGTTGTAAATCTTTTCAATTCCTTTATACATTCCTCTATGGCTTCTATCAGTGCAATTTCTATTTTTCTTGTGGCTACCTTCATGGTTTTAAATGTTACCGTTCTTTTTAACGCGTTGGCCGATAAATCTTCAGGTGGCATTAGCTTCAGAATATTACCTTCCTTAGTGATTAGTTTTTCACTCTCCTTCATCTTTCTAGGCTCCATTTTTATTTTGCAGACCTCCAACTCTTGCACGTCTACTTCTTTGCTTGTTGTGGCCGCATAACCTGGGCCTGCCTTCAGCGCCTTCTACATTTTCCCACAATGGGAAACAAAACAACACTTAACGAATTAACAACTTTGGCAACAATTCAAACAACAATTCAAATCAATAACAATGGCAACAATTCGATAAACACTTCAACATAGACTCACGCAATGACTTCACAGAGATGGGACACCGCTAAGCAGTTTGTCCGGCATGCTAACGATTCTATCAGCTTGCCGCCTTTAACTGTCACAATTTAGGAACATTTCTTGTGGCACCAGCACACAATTTACGGATGCTTACATTTTTCATAATTTCCATGAATTTTTCACGGGTCCAGCTAGTATATCATAATTATATATATCACTCTCTGAGTGGTTGGCGTTAGGAAGGGCATCCAGCTGTAGAAACTGCCAAATCAGATTGGAGCCTGGTGCAGCCATCTGGTTTCACCAGTCCTCAGTCAAATCGTCCAACCCATGCTAGCATGGAAAGCGGACGTTAAACGACGACGATGATGATGATGATGATTATATATCATCATCATTCAAAGTTTGGGTAAACCTTGTCACCCACTCACTCACTCTCTTTCTTTTTCTCTCCTCTCACCCACTCTCTCTTACTCCTCCTTACCCCCTCTCTCTCCACGCAAAAATGAAACTCATTTCGGCGCCAAAAATTGGAAATTTATTTTGCAATCTGGGATTTTAAGAGGTAGGAAAAAGATATTTTTGTTTTAATATTGGCAAAAGAATACCTTAATATTATACTTTTACTTCGTTTCACAAATACATGCAAAAACTCTAACGTGTTTTTTTTTAGATGAATTTATCGTTCGTTATCTCTCCACACACTAACTTCTATAACCTCTACATTTTCACTTATTCATTTCAAATTTCTTTGAATTTTCAATCTTATGTAATCCACACCCTCTCGAAAACGTATTTCTGCAAAATGTTATCTAAAATTATGGGTAAAGAAAGAAATAGCAAAGAATATTTGAAAATGGGGGTGGGGGTCAAGTTTCCGAGGCTTCCACCCTCACCTAACCCCACCCCGTTTTCCGGACCCCAAAAAGGGTTTTGTAGCATATTAGGTCACCGGAATTCATTCAACGAAAAAAAAAAAAAAAACATTCCAAAGATTCCGGGATATGGGGTGGTGTCCGGTTTCCCACCCACTTTTTTTTTCCGAACAAAAATAAGGGATTTACAGCATATTAGGAGGTCAGGGTACTTGATTCCACGCAAAAAATCCATTTTTTTTTTATCTTAGTGAAAATCGTGCAGGTGAAAGGATCAAAATTTACCCACTCGTCTGGGTATACCTTTTAAATTCTACTTGAGTCAGCAGTATACATAACTAGAGATTACAGTTTGGTAACATTGTCTACGACACACTACCGTTCCATTTGGAAAAAAGATTTGTGTTATACCCCTCATTGAACATAAATCGGACTCAATACTATTGTGTCATGCTTCTCACTATCTATTGTGTGAATGTATTGAGCAATCTTTCGGATTCGTCTCAATCTATCATGAAAGAGGGTTGTGTGGGTGAATGATGTCGTCTACCAATACGGAAGGATTGCCTCTTTTATATTTATAGGATTAGAAACAATAGAAATTGTAATATCTATGCATTTCTCAATTATTTTAGAGATAAGCTAATATGAATGGAAACTGACAGTTTTTCTAATACCTGGACAGAAAAGAGGGAGAGAGAGGACAAGATAGATAGATAGATAGGTAGAGAGAGACAGACAGCGAGAGAGAAAGAGAGAGAGAGAGAGAGACTTCCGCTCGGAGTCTCGCTTTGAATTAAAAACAAATCAATGTAGTTTGTTGTCAGTTGTAACATTATTGGGTGAAGTGTAGTCTTGAAGCCGGAGATTCTTTTTAAAATAACCAAAAACAACGAAATTTGTGTTGAATTGTACCAGACTAGATTAAACTTGAAGATGGATCGCTCAGAATTAAATGCTGTACTGAAAAATGTCCACGATGCTTTACGTTTAGACGAAGACAACAAATTTATGGTAAGTAAAATGTGTAGCATAAGGATTAATATGAGGAAAACCCCCCCAAAAAACCCTGTAATTATTGCATGACACTTATATATTTGGCTAGATTGAATATGTACATGTTTATTAGTGTTTGTATTTGCTGGTTACTTATGGTAATATTAAACAGTCAAATTTAACAAAACCCATCAAACTTTTATTAAGTGCGATCATTAATACAAAAGTAAATACGCATGTGTTTCTCTCTGCCCGTCGATATAATTTGGGTACTACTTAAATACAGATGTCCCGACGCATCTACGTTACCCGAACCATAAACCTAACTCCCTAACGAGTATGAACTGTAAAAAACATATCGCTACGTAGATGCATCGGGACCTCTGTATTTAAGTAGTTCCATAATTTGTTTGTGTACGTTAGTTGTATGTAAAGAGAAAGTTTCAGGACTCATAACCTGACAAAATCTCTCTGGAATCGTCAATGGGGTAAGGATGTTAAATATCCACTCGTGTTTTGTATTTTCAAGATCTGAGCGTGGAGGTTCAATGTTTTGGATCTATTCAAGGATTGAAGTTCAGTTAAGATCGATTATATTTTAGCTTCTTCCTTATTTACAAAGCCGATAGGGTTAAACTAAAGCCAATAGAATATATGTACCTGTAATTGAACCAGCTTTACACTCATACACATTCAAAGGACTGTGGCTGTATGCGCGTATCTATGTGTTTGTATATGTAAGCTAGCATGTATATATGTGCGTTTATATTAACCTGTTATGATGCTGACAATATTAACTTTCATTTCTGTTGGGCTGATTTAAATAAACGCTAGCAATATATTAATATCGATTATAATACCTACTCTTCCTCTTTACAGAAAACAACCTCGTGTTGAAATGAAGAAATCAATATTCAGGTTATTTATTAGCTAAATTAATCTTTATTTTATACTAGCAGCGTAAGTAACGCTTGTCATTGAATTTTGTTCAGAATGATTTTTGAAATGTTCAAACATTGATTACGCCATATGAAATGATTGAGAGTAACTCGTCTCCAACAGTAAGGTCTTGATGTTTCAGTCGTATTTTGATTTAAGCATGGGCAACCTTTTCCGAGATGTGGGCCGCATAAGACATGATCCATCATCAGACAGGCCACACTACTAGGAAAAAAAAAAACAACAAAAAACAAAATATTCAGCGTTGGCGTGTGTTTCAGAAAGTTCTGCGGGTCACAATTTCCCCATGACCGGTCTAATCGTTACTGTCAAATCTTAGAACAGCCCTCATCCCCGTGTGTGTGTGTGTGTGTGTGAGTGAATGAGAGAAAGAGAAATTAACAGAAATCTGCGTGTTGAATAGATTCAAAATATCAATATTTGGTTTGACTTCATTACGCATTATATGACTTCACGCCATCACATCCTATCCTGTCCTTGCTTTCAGAATTTGAAATGGATCCGAGTCAAACATTCTGGAAAAGCGTATCACTTTTACGCAAATATGCATAATATTCAGTATATATAAATATAAACTGAGACAACCTTCAGATTATTGGTGTTAGTGCTTGTAATAAGAATTTTTGTAACCTAATTTTCCTTAAAGAGCATGCAATATTTATAAGAAACTAGCAGAGGCACCCGGCGTTGCTCGGGAATGAAATTGTTGCTTATATACTTGAAGAAAAAAAGGCAAAATATGCTGTATAGAAATTTGAGGACATTCTGTAGATGGACTCTCAGATGAATGATGGCTGGGCGCCTCTCATGAATGGGGAAAATTGAAGATGTGCCAAAAAGCCTCATTGGTACTTGGAAACTTTTACGAAAATTAAAATGGGGATTAAATGAAAGAAATGATTTACGTGAATATCCTCACAAGAGTAATTGAAATAAATGGCGATTGTGGAACCCACCACGCACACACACACACACACACGCGCGCGCATACACACGTGTGTCTTTGTAAATATGTTTGTATACATTTATGTATGTGTGTGTTTGTAAGAGACAGAGTGTGAGTGAGAGAGAGAGGTTTGTTGTCATGTATACGTACATGCATAAATATACATACATCTTTGGATGTATGCATATGACAACACAGCCCTTGACTCACTCACATTCTGTCTCTTACAAACACGCACGCGCGCGCATACACACATGTGTCTTTGTAAATATGTTTGTATACATTTATGTATGTGTGTGTTTGTAAGAGACAGAGTGTGAGTGAGAGAGAGAGGTTTGTTGTCATGTATACTTACATGCATAAATATACATACATCTTTGGATGTATGCATATGACAACACAGCCCTTGACTCACTCACACTCTGTCTCTTACAAACACGCACGCGCGCGCATACACACATGTGTCTTTGTAAATATGTTTGTATACATTTATGTATGTGTGTGTTTGTAAGAGACAGAGTGTGAGTAAGTCAAGGGTGTGTATGTGCGTGTGTATGTGTGAGACAGAGTGAGAGAGTGGTGTGTATGTAGTATTTACTCTCTCTCTCTCTCTCTCTCTCTCATACACACGAACACTCACACAGAAAATAGAGAGTGAATCTTTTTGCCGTTGTTAACATCAATACCGGAAGTTGACATTGAGGAACCTTTTTAAAGAAGTGAATCTTAAATATAAAGCAATATTATTTATTTTTAATTAAAAAAATCAAATGAAGAGCCTAAGATTTATCCGAGGTCAAATTATTCATGCATGACAAGTATGGAAGCATTTGGTGAAGTCGATTTCACGTGAAAAGCGATTACACACACATCTCTGTTTTATATATAGTATAGATGACAAGTATGGAAGCATTTGGTGAAGTCGATTTCACGTGAAAAGCGATTACACACACATCTCTGTTTTATATATAGTATAGATGACAAGTATGGAAGCATTTGGTGAAGTCGATTTCACGTGAAAAGCGATTACACACACATCTCTGTTTTATATATAGTATAGATGACAAGTATGGAAGCATTTGGTGAAGTCGATTTCACGTGAAAAGCGATTACACACACATCTCTGTTTTATATATAGTATAGATGACAAGTATGGAAGCATTTGGTGAAGTCGATTTCACGTGAAAAGCGATTACACACACATCTCTGTTTTATATATAGTATAGATGACAAGTATGGAAGCATTTGGTGAAGTCGATTTCACGTGAAAAGCGATTACACACACATCTCTGTTTTATATATAGTATAGATGACAAGTATGGAAGCATTTGGTGAAGTCGATTTCACGTGAAAAGCGATTACACACACATCTCTGTTTTATATATAGTATAGATGACAAGTATGGAAGCATTTGGTGAAGTCGATTTCACGTGAAAAGCGATTACACACACATCTCTGTTTTATATATAGTATAGATGACAAGTATGGAAGCATTTGGTGAAGTCGATTTCACGTGAAAAGCGATTACACACACATCTCTGTTTTATATATAGTATAGATGACAAGTATGGAAGCATTTGGTGAAGTCGATTTCACGTGAAAAGCGATTACACACACATCTCTGTTTTATATATAGTATAGATGACAAGTATGGAAGCATTTGGTGAAGTCGATTTCACGTGAAAAGCGATTACACACACATCTCTGTTTTATATATAGTATAGATGACAAGTATGGAAGCATTTGGTGAAGTCGATTTCACGTGAAAAGCGATTACACACACATCTCTGTTTTATATATAGTATAGATGACAAGTATGGAAGCATTTGGTGAAGTCGATTTCACGTGAAAAGCGATTACACACACATCTCTGTTTTATATATAGTATAGATGACAAGTATGGAAGCATTTGGTGAAGTCGATTTCACGTGAAAAGCGATTACACACACATCTCTGTTTTATATATAGTATAGATGACAAGTATGGAAGCATTTGGTGAAGTCGATTTCACGTGAAAAGCGATTACACACACATCTCTGTTTTATATATAGTATAGATGACAAGTATGGAAGCATTTGGTGAAGTCGATTTCACGTGAAAAGCGATTACACACACATCTCTGTTTTATATATAGTATAGATGACAAGTATGGAAGCATTTGGTGAAGTCGATTTCACGTGAAAAGCGATTACACACACATCTCTGTTTTATATATAGTATAGATGACAAGTATGGAAGCATTTGGTGAAGTCGATTTCACGTGAAAAGCGATTACACACACATCTCTGTTTTATATATAGTATAGATGACAAGTATGGAAGCATTTGGTGAAGTCGATTTCACGTGAAAAGCGATTACACACACATCTCTGTTTTATATATAGTATAGATGACAAGTATGGAAGCATTTGGTGAAGTCGATTTCACGTGAAAAGCGATTACACACACATCTCTGTTTTATATATAGTATAGATGACAAGTATGGAAGCATTTGGTGAAGTCGATTTCACGTGAAAAGCGATTACACACACATCTCTGTTTTATATACAGTATAGATAAAGTAGAGAAACAATAAACTTTTATTATATAACATTTTGAATTCTGAGAATAAGTAATTTTTACTCTGGGAATCCAAGCATAAGCAAAATATTTTTTGAGGACAATAACTTCCATGTAGGTAAATCACACATCTGCTTGCCAGACCACTGGTAAAGACAGGTAGCATGGGGCTTGGACTGAACTATATAGGTGTGGCTATGTAATTAGAAGTTTGCCTCACAACCACATGGTTCTAGGTTCAGACTCATTGCATGGCACCTTGGGCAGGTGTCTCCTACTATAGCCCCAGGCTGACCAAAGTTTTATGAGTAGATTTAGTTGACAGAAACTGAAACAAGCTTGTCATATATCTTTGTGTGTTTGCGCACCACCACTACTTGACAACCAGTGTTGGATTGTTTATGTCCCCATAACTTAGCAGTTCTTCAAAAGACACTGATAGAAGTATCAGGCTTTAAAAATTACTGGAGGTTGATTTGTTCAACTAAAAGAAAAATCCCCTTCAAGGCAGTACCCTAGAATGGCTGCAGTCTAATGACTGAAACAAGTAAAAGATATGTGTGTGAATTCACAGTTTTGTGTTTAACATTCATCTTGTTTGAATTTTTGCCCTTCTCGACTCTATCCAAGTAATGAAAAATATATAGTAAATTTATCATGACAGTTAGTTGAAGAGTTAGACAAGGGCTTTCAATTGTAAAACCCTTACTCAAAGAATTCACCATCATCATCATCATCGTTTAACGTCCGCTTTCCATGCTAGCATGGGTTGGACTATTTGACTGAGGACTGGTGAACCAGATGGCTACACCAGGCTCCAATCTGATTTGACAGAGTTTCTACAGGTGGATGCCCTTCCTAACGCCAACCTCTCCGAGAGTGTAGTGGGTGCTTTTACGTGCCACCGGCACGAAGGCCAGTCCGGCGGTACTGGCAACGGCTACGCTCAAAATGGTGTATTTTATGTGCCACCCGCACAAGAGCCAGTACAGCGGCACTGGCAACGATCTCGCTCGAAAGTCCTTACACGTGCCACGGGGACAAGTGCCAGAAAGGCGACGCTGGGCACAAGTGCCATCATGATTTCGCTTTCGCTTGCCCCAACAGGTCTTCGCAAGCCGAGTTTTGTGTCCAATGAAGGAGACGACGTTGGCATGGGTGCCAGTCGTTGAATTTAGTTCGATTTCGATTTCACTTGCATCAACAGGTCTTTGCAAGCGGAGTTTAGTGTCCAATGAAGGAGAGGTACGCATAAGTGGGCTGGCTACACCCCTGGCAGAGGCCTTGTATTTAGGTCTCACTTGGCTTGCTGGGTCTTCTCACTCACAGCACATTTCCAAAGGTCTCGGTCAGAAGTCATTGCCTCGGTGAAGCCCAATGTTCGAAGGTCTTGCCTCACCACCTCATCCCAGGTCTTCCTGAGCCTACCTCTTCCACAGGTTCCCTCAACTGCTAGGGTGTGGCACTTTTTCACACAGCTATCCTCGTCCATTCTCGCCACATGACCATACCAGCGCAATCGTCTCTCTTGCACACCACAACTGATGCCTCTTAGGTTCAACTTTTCTCTCAAGGTACTTACACTCTGTCTAGTATGCACACTGACATTACACATCGATTGGAGCATACTGGCTTCATTCCTTGTGAGCCTACGCATGTCTTCAGCAGTCACGGCCCATGTTTTACTGCCATGAAGCATGGCTGTTTGTACACATGCGTCATACAGTCTGCCTTTTACTCTGAGAGACCCTTTGTCTCCAGCAGAGGTAAGAGCTCTTTGAACTTTGCCCAGGCTATTCTTATTCTAGCAGCTACACTTTCAGCGCACCCTCCCCCACTACTAATTTGGTCACCTAGATAGCGGAAGCTATCAACCACTTGTAGTTTTTCTCCCTGGAATGTGGCAGAAGTTGTTTTCTGCACATTTACAGTGTTTATAGCTCCTGAACATCTGCTACATACAAAAACTAACTTCAATATAAATATTCATATGTTACTATTTACACTTGATAACTATTTCATACAACGATTAAAAAAAATATCAATAAAAATTCTCTTGAATGGGAAAGTGCTAATCATTTTAAAGTCAAGAAATTAAATTCCCTAGTTCTCCAGCAAACTATATTTGGAATATATAGTTAAGGCAAGCTTTCATAATGTAATGAACCAAAATGAATATAAGAAAAGGAAATAATTAGCATTAATGACAATTCTTGTTAAAGAAGATGAGGGAGAGAACTCTGAAATTTAAATTGATTAAAAATTAAATAGCAATACACAGTGGGAAGAGTTAGATTTTTGATATTTATAGTGGCAACTCTGAACGGGTTTTGGTTCTGTTAAATCACTTCAGTGAAGTATAGTCTAACATAAACTTTTGAATTTAAAATGAATGAAATGATATAGACTTGGTGTGAAAATCATTCACTCCATTGGCAGGTATAAGAAAATTTTCCAGGGATGCCTTCTGCAAGAAGAATATATGTATATATATATATATATATATGAAAATATATATCCTTTAAGTTCATTTACAGGAAATGTTTTGAATATGTGTATAAAAGATCCTATTCTAATATGCCAGCTACAGCCTAATGATGCCAACTGGCTGTGCTAGTTGTAGGATATAATGTAGGATAAATATAGTAATAATAATGATAATAATAATCCTTAGATGGAATTTATAAATATTTTAATGCACCACTCCACGCATTTCCACAAATTACATGTTTTTCAAGGTCATATATATATATCATCATTTAATGTCTGTTTTCCATGCTGGCATGGGTTGGACGGTCTGACTGAAAACTGGTAAGTTGGGGAGCTGCACCAGCTTTCAGTTTCATTTGGCAGGGTTTCTACAGTTGGATGCTTTTCCTAATGCCAACCACTCCAAGAACGTAGTGGGTGTTTTTTACATACCACCAGCATGGGTGCCATTTACATGACACTAGCAATGGCCACGACTATGATCTCACTTGGCTTGACAGGTCTGCTCAAGCACGGTATATTGCCAAAGGTCTCAGTCACTTGTCATTGCCTCTGTGAGGCCCAACATTTGAAGGGTGCTTTGTACATGCCACTAGTACAGGTGCCAGTTATGCAACATTGGCATCGGCTGCAAGTAAGATTTCACTTGGCTTGATGGGTCTTCTCAACTACAGTATATCACCCAATGTTCAAAGGATGCTTTTTATGTGTTGCACATATGAAATACTCAAAGTAGTGCACCCAAAATAATTCTTAATTAATTGAAATTACACTTATAAGAGGACGGAAAATCATTAATGTTAGTGATGATTTAAGGTGGAGGAGGCAACTCTGGAATTTAGATTGTTAAAAAATTGAATGGATGTATGGAGTGTGTAGTGAGTTTGATATTTAATTAGTGGCAGTGCCACACATATTTTGGTCTTATTACACCTCATTAATAAAGCATAAACTTTACTGTATTTGCTTAATTAGTGATGAGTGCATCACCAATTAAATGTGCATCATAGCACGCATGTAAGTGTGAAAAATTTTGTGTATTGAAAAATAAATTACTCAAGTTAATTGAGTAATTAACCTGCTTTTTCCATGCTGGCATAAGTTGGATGGTAACTGAGGTGGTTTTCTAAAGCTTGATGCTCTACCAGTTGCCTACATTTACTTAGTTTACAATTTGTTGATTCCATTGATCTTCATTGATGAAAATGATAAAGCTGTGGGACATATTTTACAGGAGATGTAAACAATCATCACTATTGTTCAAAATCATATGGAGTCAGTGTGAAAATTTGCAGAATTCAGTCAACATGCACACACATACACACACACACACACACACACACACACACACACACACACATGCTGCTGCTTGGTTAAGAAGTTTGCTTCCCAACCACTTGGTTTAGGGTTCAGTCCTACAGAGTAATGTCGTGGACAAATGTCTCTTACTTTACCATCAGGCCGACCAGAGTCTTTTGAATGTACACTCACACACACACACACGTGTGTGTGTATGTATATGTGTATGTGTATATATAAATAAATTAATGTGTGCGTTTGTGCATGTTTGTTGTATCTGTGTGTTTGTTTACATTTACACTTCTGAAAACTACTGTGGTGTTGTTGGCATTTACCCCATCAACAAATCATCCACTGGCTTTACACCTTCAATGATTAGAAGGACATCCAGATGTACAAGCAACACCTCAATGATATATCTGTCTAACCCATGCTAGCATGGAAAAATGGACATATATATGTGTGTGTTTGAGTGAGACAGGCTTCTGTACAATTTCTTTCCAACAAATTTCATTCATGAGCCATTGACCAGCCTGTGGTTGTAGAATACACTTACCAAAAGTGTCATGTAGTAGGTTAGAACCTGTAACCATATTGTTGTAAAGCAAATTTTGTATCTATAGAGTCATGCCCTGTAAAAAGTCACAGCATCGTAATAGGAAGGTGGGTTGTACTAATAATTTCTCGGCATGGCCATATCATGAATGTATAAATCAGGGAAAGGGGCTGGTTGAGTAATCTATGGGATACTATAGCCATAAGATGTTGGAAGATACTAGGTTGTGTGCTATGCATTCCTACAAAGACACCAGTGACAGTTTCTCTTGACTGGAAGTCAGAAAGTGGTGGTGGTGAATGTAGGAGATGTAACCGATTTGCTGTAGTAGAAGGGCAGGTTGAGAACTGTTGTGAAGGACCTGGCAGATATGGGCCTATTTTGGGAGAAGATTTGTGACAGGGATTGTGGCCATGCTAGTTGGAAATTTCTTATCATCTGATGTTCCATTGGGTGCACAAGGAATGAAATTAAATTACAGTCTATATCTCCTGTGTTATTAGTCAATGTATCAATTTTCTGTGTTACTAGATCACTGAAGCATTCTTGATTACAAGCTTAGCAAATAATGAAAATTCATGTCCTAAAAGCACTAGACCATACAAAACAGTGTATTTGTGCAGAATGAGGAGAATGTAACTGATGTTGTAGTATGACCTATCTTTCTTTAGGACTATTTCACTATTATAAGCAATTTTCCATTATAACTTATTCTCCATTATGACCAATTGCTCTATTGGCACATTCTGGTTTACTATAAGCCGAGAGTTGCTTTTGTCATATTTCTATTTGTATACATGCACTGGAGTGAAGCAACACCATCTGTTCTAAGATCAATGATGTTACCATCGTAGCACAAATAGAACAATAAATTAAAACGATTTTCATTTATAATCCTGCTCTCCCAAATAAAAAAATGGAAACATCTGTAACTCTTACTTAAAAATTTTAACAATGTAACAACTTTTGATATTTATTCACTCATAGCGAGGAAAGAAATTCATTTTCTTTTTGTCTGCCAGGTTCATATGGATCTCTCATTTGCAGATTTTTTTGCACAGACAAATGGTTTGATATTTTTGTGTGAGCTGGAAATGCTAATAGCTACTTAAATGAAATGATTCCAATTAAGAATTGAAACTAGACCATGGGTTTTGGCTTGCTTTTACTTTGTATCAGTTATTCATTATCATCGTCATCTTCGTTTAACGTCCGCTTTCCATGCTAGCATGGGTTGCACGATTTGACTGAGGACTGGTGAAACCAGATGGCTACACCAGGCTCCAATCTGATTTGGCAGAGTTTCTACAGCTGGATGCCCTTCCTAACACCAACCACTCCGAGTGTAGTGGGTGTTTTACGTGCCACTGGCACAAAGGCCAGTCAGGAGGTACTGGCAACGGCCACGCTCAAAATGGTGTATTTTACGTGCCACCTGCACAGGGGCCAGTTCATCGGCACTGGCAACGATCTCGCTCGTATGTCTTTTCACGTGCCACTGGCACAAGTGCCAGGGTGGCGACGTTGGTAACAATCAACGGCCACGCTCGAAATGGTGTATTTTACGTGCCACCTGCACAGGGGCCAGTTCATCGGCACTGGCAACGATCTCGCTCGTATGTCTTTTCACGTGCCACTGGCACAAGTGCCAGGGTGGCGACGTTGGTAACAATCAACGGCCACGCTCGAAATGGTGTATTTTATGTGTCACCTGCATAGGGGCCAGTCCATCGGCACTGGCAAGTTGTTATGTAATATAAATGTTTTGCAAGACCTGAGGAGGTGCTTGCAGAATCATTGCTTTGCTTTGGGTTCATGGCCTGAAGTTATGGATTTTGTTCGGGTTTGATAGTGAGTATCCAGCTGTTCAATCAACTTTTGACTTAATATGGAAGTAACTGAATACTCTGCTGACAAGACAGAATCAGTATGATACAATCGAACCTTTGAATTTCAAGGCCAATGTATTCAGTTAACTTCTGTATAGTTTGTATCTACTCAGTTTCACTCACAAGACTTGGGTTAAACTGGGGCTATGGTTAAAACTAGTACTTGTCCAAGACATCATGCAGTGGGATTGAATCCAAGATTATGTAATTGTGAAATGAACTTTCCAACCATTTGGCTATGCTGTGTATATAAAGTCCACGAATGACCTGAATTAGATGAAAGATGAATGTCTCCTTGAATGAAATGAGGATCTATTTCAGGCAGATTCTCAGGTGATCTGCTACTTATTTTCAAAAACTAGGTGAACTGGGGCAGCATAAAATAATGGGCTTTGTGCAGAAGTACAATAAGATACATGCATGAGATTTGAGTTCCATATCCAAGAGCAGAGAACCAAATATCTTATCCACATAACTAACTTGTCCATACTGTTACAGAAGTCCCCACAGTGGCATTTCCCTATGAATGCAATGTATACTTAAGATGTAAAATGAATGCAAAAAAATAAGATAGCTTGTAAGAGGGTACTTACATGCAATATGTACTTTCTTTCAATTATATGGTTTTGTTGTAATAAAATTGCATGCCTAGGCTTGAGTGTCAAGAATCGCCACTGATTTTCTAATTTAATAATCACTTCTTTTTCTTCTTAAAAAGGAATCATATGTTTAGGAATGATGAAGTGGACTGTTGTAACATTGTCTTTCAGGACATTAATGGCTTATGCTAAATGGCTATGATTAGGAATTGAAATCACATTGTTGATGTTGATTCAGTTCACTAAGAGCTGACTTCTATGTTTAGTATTCACCACAATAATATTTACTTAATATGTTAACTGTTTCTAACATAGACACTAGGCCAGAAATTTGTGAGTTGATTAGATTGACCTCAGTACTTGACTGGTACTTTTTTTTTATTAGATGGAACCTGTGGAAGAGATAAACCCAGGAAGATGTGGAATGAGGTGGTGAAATATGATCTTCAATTGTTGAGTCTCACAGAGGTGATGACAAGTGGTTGAGATTTATGGTGATTTGCTGTGCTTGAGAAGACACATCAAGTTAAATGAAATCATAGTTGTGGCCTGTGCTGATGACACATGAAGGACACCTGTGCCAGTGACATGTAATTGGCACCCATGCTGGTGACATGTAAAATGCACCCAGTACACTCTGTGGAGCGCTTGGCACTAGGAAGGGCATCCAGCCTAAGAAACGAAGTCAAAACAGACTGGAGCCTGGTGTAGTTCACTGATTCACCAGCTTCAGTCAAACCATCTTAGCCATGCTAGTATGGAAAACAGACACTAAAAATATAATGATGTTTCCAGAAGGCTGAAAGGTAAAGTTGACTTCAATGGAATTCAAAAGAGCCAAAACAGATTGTGCAAGACATTTTCTTTAGTGCTCTAATGGTTTTACCAAACCACCACCCTTACTATATTGATATTAATGGTTTCCAAATGAGTTTTTGAGAGGAGGGGTTATTTGGTATTGACCCTAGTAGGTATTTTATCTTATTGATACTGAAAGGATGAAAGGTAAAGTTGATCATAGTGTAATTTGAATTCAGTATATAACCCTTTAGCATTCAAATTAATCCATCAACTGTAATGCTTATTTATCTACATTGTTTCATATTAATCATGCATTATCTCATAGCTCTATGATTTTGATGATGTGATTGTTTATGTTTAGAATGACATTGTAGAGTATGTGTGAGAGGCCAGATCTAGCCAGTTTGAACATAAAACAGATCAAATACTTGGGCCGGACATGGCCTGTTTGAATGCTAAAGGGTTAAAGATTCTGATCAAAAACCACAACATACTTTTCTTTGATGCCCTAATGATTTTTACAAATCATCAGAACATTAGAAAAATAATACTGATTTGTATAGTGAGATTATCTATATATATAAAAATGAGAATGTGTGTCTGTCTGTCTGTCTGTCTGTGTGTGTGAATCCCTAAAACTCGAGAACTGCGCAACCAATTTCATTCAAATTTTACAGATGCCTTACTTAGGGTTCCAGTTGTGTTTTAGTCAAAAAAAATTTTAACTTCTTGCAGAGTTCGAGCCCACAGCAACATAATATCTCCTCCACTATTTAAGTATTAAGTGTCAAAAGTGAAACAAAAACACTCATGTCAAATACTTTCACTTTAAAAATGAAACTATTCTACTAACTGAAACAATCACATTTCGATACTGTAATGACAGATACTTTCAGAGAGAGAGAGAAAGAGAGAGATAGAGAGAGAGATGTATATGTATACATATAGATGTATATGTACACGTTATTCCACTAACTGAAACAATCACATTTCGATATTGTAATGACAAATACTTTCAGAGAGAGAGAAAGAGAGAAAGAGATGTATATGTATACATATACATGTATATGTACACGTATATGCATAGATATATATATATAGATATAGATCTATATGCATACATGTATATGTATACACATGTGTAGATGTATATATATATATATATATATATATATATATATATATATAGATGTACATGTAATATGTACACATATATACATATATATACATGCATACAGATATCTATACATATATACACCCATCACACACAAACACATGCACACAAACACACACATTAGTCATTTGTTTTCTTATCCAAAACTACGTCAAAAGTACTGAACGGATCTTTATGAAATTTGGAAATTATATTCTATGTATAACGGCCATAACTCCCATGAAAATTCATATATTTTTGATGTTGATGAAATTTTAACCCGAACATAACAGATGAGCATTATTTGTAATTCAACGGTACAACAGTGTAAGACTACCCTTTCAGATATACTTTCATTGTGATTTCTGCAATGTGGTGCATAAATTGTCAAGTAAATGAGACACATCTTTGCCTCCACTGATTCACATAGTCCCCAGTTGGTAACATTGATTTCAAGGCCCTCCTAGATGAGAGACTGGCATTCTACTTAATGTCTATGTTCCATGCTGGCATGGATTGGAGAGTTATTAATGTAGAAATATGGTATCGTAGCTACTAACAGTTGAGGGTTGCATAGTCTAGACGGCGTTTTTAGATTTCATTATTCTCTTTAACCCGGGCAAAGCCGGGTATTTCTGCTAGTCTATAATATTCCTTTCTGGTATAGGCACAAGGCCTGAAATTTCAGGGCAGGGTGTGTAAGTTGATTATAATGATCCCAGAGCTCCAGTGGTACTTATTCTATCAACTCCAAAAGGCAAAGTTGACCTCAATGGAATTTGAGCTCAGAATGTAAAGATGAATGAAATGCTGCTAAGCATTTTGTCTGGTGTGATAAGGATTCTGCAGCTTGCTGCCTTCAGATTACCTATAATACTGACATCATTAATTCTGTATTATTTCACAATTATTTCTTCAATAAAGAATCCAGCCTTTACAGAAAGGTTCCCATTTACTTGAAAACAGTGAAATACTGTTTTACTCATACATACACACACACATTACATGAAGGGGTATAGAGTGAAAATAAAATACTTTCTATGTTGAATAGTTTATAAATTGAAATCAAATATAAATTATAAACTGTTTTGTTATTTCTTTGGTAATTTTTGATTTGTTTTATTCATGCTATCATCTTTAACATAATCAAAATTGGTACATCATAGACAAATTAATAAAAACAGACATTTATTTGTTTAATCGTTGCCGAATATCTCTAATCAACTCACTCTGATAAAACAAAACTTACATCAGTATGGTAACTGAATTGATTATCTTAGTATAACCTTTTGATTTAGTGCACTTTCACTGAAAGAGAAGACAATGATAGATTAATTTGCTACCAGTGAGGTAGCCACTGGAAATATTCATTGCAATTTCAATAGAGACTTGCAAGGTGGTTGGTTTTAGGGAGACAGTTGAAGTTTCAGCCATTTAGGCGGGGATGTGTTTATAGTTTTCTTTTTGTTTGTCTGGAAGGAAAATGAAATAAAAAAAGAGTAAATAGTAATTAATTTCACCTTTATTCATTTGAGTCGTTTATTAATGAGTTTATTATTCCCTAATGTCTTTTCATTTCAGGAAGCCTATGGGAAGTATGTGGAATGTATGATGTCCATTGCCAACAAACTTTGGCTCAGTTTCACAAATACAGGTAAAGCACTTGATTTATTTTATATATGAGTATAAATATGAGTTTACATTATGTACACGTTGGTGCATGCATGGACACAGCACATGCAAATACAAAACATACACATACACTTAGGCACACACATATGCATTCATATGCACATACATATGCACACATGGCTAAAAGTGAGCTATTTTTCATTAGAGCCAAATATCTGGGGCAAGCGAAATCGGGATAGCACCTGTGCCCAGCGTCGCCTTTCTGGCACTTGTGCCCAGCATCGCCTTTCTGGCACTTGTGCCCAGCATCGCCTTTCTGGCACTTGTGCCCGTGACATGTGTAAGGATTTTCGAGCGAGATCGTTGCCAGTGCCCCTGGACTGGCTCTTGTGCGGGTGGCATATAAAATACACCATTTTGAGCGTGGCCGTTGCCAGTACCGCCTGACTGGCCTTCGTGCGGGTGACACGTAAAAGCACCCACTACACTCTCTGAGTGGTTGGCGTTAGGAAGGGCATCCAGCTGTAGAAACTCTGCCAAATCAGATTGGAGCCTGGTGTTGCCATCCGGTTTCACCAGTCCTCAGTCAAATTGTCCAACGCATGCTAGCATGGAAAGCGGACGTTAAACGATGATGATGAGTGAAGTGTCTTCTCTAATATATTTCTCTGTAGCCATATTATAAAATATAAAATACTTAGAATGTAAATGTTCAACATCATCATTATTTGGCATCTGTTTTCCATGCTGGTATGGGTAAGATAGCTTGACTGGGGCTGGTAAACTGGAGAGCTACACCAGGCTCCAGTCTGTTTTGGCTGGATGCTCTTCCTAATGCCAACCACTCCACAGAGTGTCTTTTATGTCACCAGCATGGATGCCTTTTACATGTCATGGCACTGGCTATGATGATGATTTCACTTAGCGTGATGTCTCTTCTCAAAAATAAACACTTCTTCTTTCCTCATACAAGCATTTCTTAAGGACCCTATTACTATGTGTACTGGGGCTCTTCAATCCTATTCTGGAAGTCTCATTTTTTATGATACCTAAACCACCTCAAGGATTTTTGACTTTCTTTTCAAAGAAATGTACTTTACCTATAGGCACAGGAGTGGCTGTGTGGCAAGTAACTTGCTTACCAACCTAATGGTTCCAGGTTCAGTCCCA
Organism: Octopus bimaculoides; assembly: GCF_046866305.1. NCBI lineage: Eukaryota > Metazoa > Mollusca > Cephalopoda > Octopoda > Octopodidae > Octopus > Octopus bimaculoides. The sequence continues at coordinate 132,066,740 of NC_142928.1, forward strand.
CTGCGTGGCACCTTGGGCAAGTGTCTTCTACTATAGTCTTGGGCCGACCAAAGCCTTGTGAGTGGATTTGGTAGACGGAAACTGAAAGAAGCCCGTCGTATATATGCATATGTATATATATGTATGTGTGTTTGTGTGTCTGTGTTTGTCCCCACTACCATCGCTTGACCACCGATGCTGGTGTGTTTACGTCCCCGTAACTTAGCGGTTCGGCAAAAGAGACTGATAGAATAAGTACTAGGCTTACAAAGAATAAGTCCGGGGGTCGATTTGTTCGACTAAAGGCGGTGCTCCAGCATGGCCGCAGTCAAATGACTGAAACAAGTAAAAGAGTAAAGAGTACCTCTGCACAATCTCAATAGTGTTTAGATACGACTCACTTTACTGTGGATCACAGAAGTAAAAGGCACAGAGGATCAGTTACTAGATTATCAATTTATTGTTCTGTGTTGACATGATTGACATGATTCATTTGATTTTGTCCTGCTTTAAATATTGTGCTGCTGTAAAGAAGGTTTTTAAGAAAAGAAGTCATATTTGTAACAGATTTATCAGCTAAATGTATCATTTTATTCAGTAGAACGTCTGTCTCATCTGGGTCTGTTTTGTTTACATTGTTATAAGTAGCTCTCCACTTACTAACTTACAGCAGCTTGAAAGGGAGAGATAAATGATAAAGGATGTGAAGGATGGTGAAATTGGTCAATTTGATCCTAACTGCTACCATCCAAAAAAAAAAAAAAAAGTGTGCTGTAACTGTAGGCCCTAATTTCACAGTGAGACTAAATACTTATGGATATTAGTCTATCCCTTTAGCATTTCAGATTATTGTGTCAAATGAAATTCTTATTTATTCACATTGTTTTGAATTAATTATGCTTTATTTCATAGCTTTGAAATTTTGATGATGTTATTGTTTATTTTTAGAATGATGTTGTAGGGTAGGGGTGAGAGGCCAGATCTTGACCAGTTTGAACATAAAGCAGGTAGAATACTTGGGCTGGATGTTGTTGGCACTCCGTTGCTTACGACATTGAGGGTTCCAGTCGATCCGATCAACGGAACAGCCTGCTCGTGAAATTAACGTGCAAGTAGCTGAACAATCCACAGACACGTGTACCCTTAATGTAGTTCTTGGGGATATTCAGCGTGACACAGTGTGACAAGGCTGGCCCTTTGAAATACAGGTACAACAGAAACAGGAAGTAAGAGTGAGAGAAAGTTGTGGTGAAAGAGTACAGCAGGGTTCGCCACCATCCCCTGCCGGAGCCTCGTGGAGCTTTAGGTGTTTTCTCTCAATAAGCACTCACAATGCCCGGTCCGGGAATCGAAACCGCGATCCTATGACTGCGAGTCCGCTGCCCTAACCACTGGGCCATTGTGCCTCCACTTGGGCTGGATATAGCTGGTTTAAATGCTAAAGAGCTATACAATTTTGTCCAAAGAGAAGTCAGGATCCTGACATTGAATAGATATCAATTGTAAGGGTTATTAAAGTTTGCTAAAAACAGATGTAATGATTAATTCAAGAATCCTATGAACAGATTTGCAGCTGTGATTCTCATACAGAACACCACAGTGCCACAAGGATTTTCTGGGTGTAGTTGAAGATTTTTATGGCAACACCAGGCTCCAATCTAATTTGGCAGAGTTTCTACAGTTAGAAAGGGCATCCAGCTGTAGAAACTCTGCCAAATTAGATTGGAGCCTGGTGTTGCCATCCGGTTTCACCAGTCCTCAGTCAAATCGTCCAACCCATGCTAGCATGGAAAGCGGACGTTAAACGATGATGATGATGATGATGATAATTTAAAACTTTAGAAAATTGATATTAATGTCTAAGTGCATTGAAAAATGTTATTTATAATTTTGATATTTATCCACAATTATGATTAATAAACAATACAAGGTAAACATAATTTTTTATATTTTTCCTAAATTTTTAACTTTATTATCAACATAGATTTTCAAGTCTTTCTATGCGAAGTGCATCAGTTAATTTTATTTTCATGATCTCCAGTGTCCTACAAAATCAGAAAGATTATAAAACGCTGGATTACAGTGTTATCAAAAAGCTCATCACCATGATGTTACAACATTGGTTTTTATATACTGCTTAAAGTGGAAGCACTTCAAAGTACTGTATGTATTGTGTGTGATTATATATATATATATGTTTCTATATATATGTGTGTGTGTGTGTCTCTGTATTCTGTCTGTCAGTCACAATTATATTGTTATCAATATTTTATCTAGCTTTTGATTTGTTGTTTTGATACAAAACAATTTTTGTTAACCATTTTACATGGAAAACATTGATATAACCTGATATTGCAAAATATTAGAAAAAAAACAAACTACTAATAGTTTCTAATATTATTTAATTTTCCAGGGTGGTGAACTGGCAGAATTGTTAGCATGCCAAGCTTTTTGTTCGTCTTTATGTTCTGAGTTCAAATTCTGCTGAGGTTGATTTTGTTTTTTATCCTTCCAGGGTCAGTAAAATAAGTACCAGTTGAGTACTGGGATCAATGTAATTGACTTACTTCCTCCCCCGAACTTGCTGGCCTTTTGCCAAAAATATGAAACTAATATTATTTAATTTGCCCACCAAAAAAGTAAACACTGGTGATAAATAGGTATTTGCTTATGTAAATACACAGTTGATGATGTAAAACTTATTTATCAGTCTTGGGCTGACCAAAGCCATGTGAGTGGATTTAGTAGATGGAAACTGAAAGAACCCCATCGTATATATGTATGTGTGTTTGTATCTGTGTTTGTCTTCCACCACTGCTTGACAACTGGTGTTGGTGTGTTTACATAGCTTAGCAATTCAGCACAAGAGACTGATAGAATAAGTACCAGGCTTAAAGAAAAAATGTACTAGGGTCAATTCATTTGACTAAAAATTCTTCAAGGTGGTGCTCCAGCATGGCTGCAATCTCACGACTGAAATAAGATAATTCAAGGTTCATCTCTTGTTATTATGCAGGATCACACTCCATACACAAACATCATACAATCTGCCCTCCGCACTGAGAAGGACCCTTTGTTGCAATGAACTTTTTTCATCATTCTTACTCTGGTTATTATACTTTCACAGCACCCACTTCCACTATTAATTTGGTCACTTTGATAGCAAACACTATCAATTACTTTTAGAGAGCCTTTGAAACATTTGAAGGAATTTATTCCATGTTCTCTGTGCATCTGCCAGATATGGAGTCTATCTCTTATCTCAGCTTACTTGTGATATCTGCCACATGTGAAGTCTATCTCCTGTGAACATGCCTGTGATATCTGCTGCTTATGGAGGCTACCTTCTCTGTCAGTCTGCCTGTGATCTCACATGCATTGTTAGTATTTCATGTTTAATTTTGTTTATTTTATATTTTTGTAGATGGTGGTATTTTAATCCGGAATGTCTTGAATCGTTATGTTACACTTGGTCAACAATGCATGGAACGAATATCAATAATACTTGAGAAAGTAGAAGGTTAGTAAAATTAGCATATTCTTTGGTTCTCGTCTTTCATCTAACAAAATATTGAATTTCAGGCATATAAAGTATATGAAATCTTTCTCTACTATAAATACATACATCTTCCATACACATCTCATGTCCACATCGATGAAGTCGTCTCTGTTGTACACTGCATCTGAGCCAGCTATAAATACGTCATTCAAAGGCAAAGAGAGCCTCTTTGTGGTTGCATTAGGGGTAGAAATAGTTGCCAAATTTCCTGCAGACAACTCCATATCAGATTGAAAAGAGGATACATTAAATAATATAGTCCTAGATATTCAGTATCTAAGTGAAAGTTGGTAGGTTCACGACTGGAATGTTGTTGGTCAAAGGTTTAGTCTATTAGTGCTAACCTAGGGTTAAAAACCAGCAGCTACATCATTGAGATCAAGTCTTAGAAAGTTAGACATTATGTATGCATTTGATTGTGAATACTTTTTTTTTTAATTATCACTATAATGATTTACTTGCATAATTTTAATTTTGCTATAGTATTGGTCATTGTTAAAGTAATGAGAAAACAGTGTTAACCAAGCCTATTTTGATGGATCTTGTATTTAACATGCAGACAGCCTTCCTGAGATACTTTTGCACAACCATAATTTTGATATTCAAAATAACTTCCAATGTGTTCCCCCTTTTTCTACATTTACTGATCACTTTTATGTCTTAGTGAATGAAGAAATCTAATAAAACTAGAAGATGCCCATTGTTTTTATCAGTTGGCTTTAATGACAAAATATGTACTTATACTGTATTGTTTTTATTTTCCAAAAATTTCCATGAATTGGTGTTATTGGGGTTATATTCCTTGCTTTTTTTTTGGAGATTTTTGAACACCTCCAGAGGGATTCTTGTATTGATCCAAGAATAATCTAAAGTTAATCCAAGTTTAATACATATGTGAAACCTTACCATGTGTGTATTTAGCATGCAGAATACTCCCCAGAGGTACTTTCCACTCAACCATATCGTTTGTTCTCTTATGTTCTGAGTTCAAATGCTGTCCTCTTTTACTTCATTTTCCATTCTTCTGGAGACAAATACGTAAAAGTAATGCATCTGAGTTTGTTAATGGACTTAGTATAGGATTTGTCTCAAGTCAAATATGAATTCTGTTAACCTGTTGATTGTATGTGAAGGTGAAAAATAAACCAATGACGATGGAAAAGAGTTGATGGGGCATAGATTGAGAATGATCACATGTGGATTTACATTAATTTAATTCCCATAAAAATAGCATTTATTTTGGATAAATTCATATTTTTTTAATTTCTTGACCACATTTACTGATCATGGCTGTTGTTAGTTACATGGCATCTTTATCAATGAAATGATTATAAAGAAATTTCTCTTTTAATTGCCATTAGTAATTTCAATTGCTCAAATGGTTCTTTTGGAGGGAGTTGTATGCATTTTATCTTATTGAATGAGGAAGTCTAATGAAACCAAAACATGCCCAATGTTGTTACCAGCTGGCTTTAAAGACAAAAATCTGCACTTACCTGTATTGTCTTTATTCACCAAAAATTTCAGTGAATTGGTATTACAAAAATAATTTTTAACTTTAATATATAAATTTTTTCACTTGACATCCAACCAAATGTGAAATGATTTTGTAATTTTTGTTACCTCAAAACTGTTGCACATAAATGGTGTGGTAACTATTTTTGATTGAATAATTGTCCTTCATAATTAACACAATAACAAAACATGGTTTAATTATGAACCCATGGCGTTTTGGTTTAGCTTTCCATTTTATGTTAACCAGTCTATCTTTAATTTGACAAATTTAACAATGATGTTGTTTTATTTTCTTGAAGGGTCTCCAACACAAGCCCTTCCCTCTAAAAATCTGAAGAGTTCAAGGATCACTTTAAGCAATGAAAATTTAGCACCTTTATCTACACTACATAATTCATCTGTGAATACTTATACTAAGTAAGGAATAATACATCTTTCTTCTCCTTTATTGCTTGGAAATTTTTCATCATAAACTTAGATTAGTTATTTATATGTTCTAGAATTTTTCATAAATGTTACATCATACATCAGCTTTAAGTATCACTGTGAACTATAACTACATTGCAGTGTAAAGCAATGTGGTTATAGTCAACAGCATTGCATTCATTATCTTAAAGACAAAATTATTTTCGTCCTTTTTATTATTACCATTAACACTCCCTCCACTTTTGTTATCTCTGCATAACATCATATTATCTTTATATTAGCCATGCATGCCTATTATCATGTGATTTTTACTGTTAGAGTGCATATATGTGAACACACATAAATCATCTCACACATGCACTTAAACACATTAACTCACATGTATACTCACACACTTATGCATGTGTCACTCGCACATACATCAACAAACACATTCACTCACATATATACAAACACATTCACTCACATACTATCACTGCCACTGCTGCTGTCTCCACTGTTGACTGCTGAGCTCAAGATGTCTTTATGTTGTTGTCTGACCTGCAGGAAATAGCTCTCAGTCTCTGATATACAAAAAGGCAAGATAGTTATGGCTGGGATGCTTTTGACTACAGGTTTGTTTGATCTGCACTGACCTGGTGTTAAATGACATCAACACTACTTAAACTGAAACATCACTTAGAAATTTGAATTTTTAAGTGATCTTTCAGTTTAAATGACTGAGATGTGCACTGCTTTACATAGCCACTAAAGTTATCTGTTTAACCATCTACAAGCATTTAGATATACCAGCAATACTCTAGAACAGGGTTTTTCAAACTTTTTGACTTGCGGACCCCTTTATATTTCAGGCTTTACCTTAGGGATCCCTTTATAAACGCTTATGAAATTTATACATAAATATTTGCTTAAAATAACATATATTTTTACATTTATTTATTTAACAGTATTTAACAAATAGGTTTATTGTCAATTAAAAGATTTCGATTAAAAAACATATATAAAATCAAATTGCCCATAAAAAGTATTTGCTGTCCACGGACCCCCTGTCTTGTCCTTGCGGACACCCTGTTGTCCGCGGACCGCAGTTTGATAGCCCCTGCTATAGAACACTATTACAGTATCAACATAAAAATCATTTTCATGATCCTGTAAGACACAAAGCCTACATGTGTGCCAAAATAGTTGCATCATCAGTTGGTTCAGTATAGTCTCAGACTGTATAGTGTGTTTGTATAAAATCAAATTGCTGTGAGGAGTGAAGAATCTAACATTTTGGGGTTCTTGCGTTCATCTGAGTGAAGAAAAGAAAGTGGTATAATGGCTTTAATTGGAGGCAAGTTAATCCAATTTTCTTAGATTCTGAATTTAACTCTATCTGCAGTGTGATGCCAACCATTTTTATGCTACTAGAATTAGCAGCCAGATCTTCCTCACATTACCTCCTATCATCTTTAACCTTTTAGCATTTAAACTTGTCATATCTGGCCTCAATATTCTGTTTTATGTTCAAACTAGCCAGATGTGGGCTCTCACACCTACCATACAATGTCATTCTTAAAATAAACAATCACATCACTGAAATCTCGAAGCTATGAAATAATGTATGATTAATTCAAAACAATGGGAATAAATAAGCATTACATTTGATGGATTAATCTGAATGCTAAAGGGTTATAGGATGGACTGGATCATGTCCTAGATGCATGCTACTTCAAAAAAGGGAGGATGGTTATGACTTAGATTTCGTCATAGATTTGCTTTGGATTAGCTTTGGGCGAAACAACAACAGCAACAAGAATCGCATGTAATACACACATACATGTGCATACACACATACATGTGCATACACACATACACAAAGAAGACAAAACTACTTTGAATTTCATTCAACATTTCAAGTACATGTAGAAGACATAGTAAGAAAAGTAAAATGACTCCTAGATATACTTAGAACTTTCACAGTTTCCACATTTGTCCAATAGAAACAAAAGATATTACAGTATTTGTAATTCTGAGTAAATGTGATTTCAAACCGAGAGTATTCATTTCAAAGCATATGTCACTTAAACAAAACTAACCCAAGTCCTAAATTCCTCTTCCTCATAATTTTTATGATCACTTTTCTATGCTTACATGGGTCAGATAGAATTCATTGAAACAGATTTTCTATGACAAGATGCCTCTCATGTTGCCACAGTTAAAAATGAATGAGGGATTCTGCATTAATGATGGTGATACAACTGTCAAGTAATGTCAAGACAATGAAGCACACATGCATGTACACACACCACATGTATGCATGTGTGTGTGTGTGTGCAGACACACACACACATGTATGTGCCCGTGCACAGGCATGCATGCACGCACAACACACACACACTCTTTCTCTCTTTCTCTCTTTCTTAAATCATTTCATCTTAACACATGATAGATGGTAACTGTCTCAATTAATCTCCATCATTCTGATAATCTTCATAACATCTGTGTGCTCTCTGATGACTTTTAAGACAACAGTTGACTTGCAAAGTTTGTCATACATGACAGATAGGATTGAAAACTTGTACATAGTATATATGGCTTACTTGTGATTTGGTAATCTTATGTACTTTCGTGCCTATTCAAACTAATATTACTCTGATAGACTTTCCCACATACTGCACAGATATTGTTACCATGTTTTGCAAGTTACTGTGTAATTTCATGCGACTTATTTCAAAAGATACTTTTGACAAGATATATCAGTCACAGAGACTGCATTTCCAACTCTTAATCTCATCTCATCTGGTGTATCCATTATACCTCCCTTTCTCGAAATATATTTTTTTGAGTGAGATCGTTGCCAGTGCCGCCGAACTGGCTCCTGTGCAGGTGGCACGTAAAATACACCATTTTGAGCGTGACCGTTGCCAGTACCACCTGACTGGCCTTCGTGCCGGTAGCACGTAAAAGCACCTACTACACTCTCGGAGTGGTTGGCGTGAGGAAGGGCATCCACCTGTAGAAACTCTGCCAAATCAGATTGGAGCCTGGTGTAGCCATCTGGTTTCACCAGTCCTCAGTCAAATTGTCCAACCCATGCTAGCACGGAAAGCGGACGTTAAACGACGATGTTCATGCTATTTTTTGCCCAGCTCACTTTCTCTTCCCAGAATTGAACATTTATTTTCAATTTCACTAAGTTGTCATGAATGCAGTCCTTGTATCATTTCTTTGGCTTATGTTGTGATCATTTTTTCCGAATTTGTAACTCTCCATAAAGTAACTGTCTGGGTGATCTTGCATCTGTCATGCTTACAAATATTACCTTATTTGGAAACAGGTGAGGGCTGGTGACATGCAGGGTATCTGGCCATAGAAAATCTGCTTCAATACACTCTGTTTGACCCATGCAAGTGTTGAAAAAGTGGACATGAAGGCGATGGTGATGTAGTAGTAGGTGATGTTATGTTAAAATACCTTAATGGTTAAATGTATCTCTAATATAGTTATGTATATTTATAGTCAATGACGAAATAAGTTTGAAGCAAAGAAAAATAAATGGAAGAGGATTGGCAATAATGATTCAGTTACTCAGGGACTGAGTTTCATTAAGGGTTAACATAAGCTTGTCTGACTTATGTGAATATATTTTCATAACATTTTTGGAATCAAATATCATAAAAGGATGTGCGGGTGGCACATAAAAGACACCATTTCGAGCGTGGCCGTTTTCGTGCGGGTGGCACATAAAAGACACCATTTCGAGCGTGGCCGTTTTCGTGCGGGTGGCACATAAAAGACACCATTTCGAGCGTGGCCGTTTTCGTGCGGGTGACACGTAAAAGCACCCACTACACTCTCTGAGTGGTTGGCGTTAGGAAGGGCATCCAGCTGTAGAAACTCTGCCAAATTAGATTGGAGCCTGGTGTTGCCATCCGGTTTCACCAGTCCTCAGTCAAATCGTCCAACCCATGCTAGCATGGAAGGTGGACGTTAAACGATGATGATGATGTATTTATAGGTCATTGGAAACTAAACTAGATATATTCCTGCAAAATGTAGGCTTCACACTAAGACAAATTTAAAAAAGTGCATTATATAAGTGCAGGCAGAGCTGTGTGGTAAGAAGTTTGCTTCTCAATTACATGGTTCTGGGTTCAGTTCCACTGCTCAGTACATTAGATAAATGTCTTCTACTATAGCCCCTGGCCAACCAAAGCCTTGTAAGTGAATTTGGTTGATGGAAACTGAAAAAAGACCTGTCCTATATGTGTATATATTTCCATGGTGTGCGTCTTTGTGTTGTGTTTGTCCTCCCCCCCATCATTGCTTGACAACCAGTGTTGGTTTGTTTATGTCCCTGCATTTTAGTGGCTCAGGTTAAAGAGACCAATAAAATAAGTACCAGACTTAAAAAATAAGTACTGGAGTTGACCTGTTCAACTAAAACCCTTCAAGGTGGTGCTCCAGTATGGCCACAGTCCACTGACTGAAACAAGTAAAAGATAAAAGAAGAAAGATACTAGGTGATCTTAATATAGATGCATGTGAAATAAATGATTTACAGAACAGTAGAAATCTTTTAAACATAATTTGCAGCATTTTCTTTTTCATCATCATCATCATCACCATCATCATCATCATCATCATCATCATCATCATCATCATCATCATCATCATCATCATTTTAAGTCAACTTTCTGTGGTGGAATAGGTTCATTGGGTTGTCAGTGTTCAGGACTGTTCGTATTTGGAGTTACTGTCATATTTGATGAGTTGGGACCATGTCTTGCATGTGGGATTCATTTTTGGCATGGTTTCTATAGTTGGCTGTCTTTCATAAACCACATTTAGTGTACTGGTTAAATTTTATCATGGTATCAGTTCAAGAGAAGCTGCCTTGTTCTTGGTAAGACTAACAGGCCCTTTCTTTCCTACACAGTTTGTTAATGTCTTTATAGAGTATATGGGACACATTTTATAATAGCATTAGCCCTAGTGAGGTTATCTTGTTCCTCGTAAATAAATAAATCTAAAGAGTCCTTTTTATTCTATATCATCCCATTTGTTCAAGATGACATGACCAAGTTGGTGAATATATGAGAGAGTGATGAGGAAGAGAGAGCTAGGGTGAGATGTTGATTGGAGCGAGATTGTGATGGAAGGAAATGGAGTGATAAGGAAGGGAAGGGGATTGAGGAAGTAGTTAAGTGGTAGGTAGCTACATGTTGATTGTTGGTAAGAAGACTGAATTGAAAAAAAAAAACAGTATGATGGGAGAAGAGATTGATAGAAAGGAGAAAGAGTGACAGAGATATTAATGGAAGTGAAGGAGAGTGATAAGATAGATAAGTAGATAGACTGAAAGAGATGTTTGTCAACCATGAGTGATGGAGGTAGTAATGTGTGTATGTATGAGGGGTAGAGGCACAATGGCCCAGTGGTTAGGGCAGCGGACTCGCGGTCATAGGATCGTGGTTTCGATTCCCAGACCGGGCGTTGTGAGTGTTTATTGAGTGAAAACACCTAAAGCTCCACGAGGCTCCGGCAGGGGATGGTGGCGAACCCTGCTGTACTCTTTCACCACAACTTTCTCTCACTCTTACTTCCTGTTTCTGTTGTGCCTGTAATTCAAAGGGTCAGCCTTGTCACACTGTGTCACGCTGAATATCTCTGAGAACTACGTTAAGGGTACATGTGTCTGTGGAGTGCTCAGCCACTTGTACGTTAATTTCACGAACAGGCTGTTCTGTTGATCGGATCAACTGGAACCCTCGACGTCGTAAGCGACGGAGTGCCAACAATGTTCTGGGTTCAAAATCGGCCGATGTTGACTTTGCCTTTCATCCTTTCTGGGTTGATAAAATAAATACCAGTTGAGCACTGGGATTGATGTTATTGACTTACCCCCATCCTGAATTTGCTGGCCATGTGCCAAAATTTGAAACCATTATTTCAGAATATTCACCTGTGTTTATACTGAAAGACAAAAATAAATCATTTTAATAACAGTTTCAAATTTTGATGCAAGGCCAGCATGTTTTTAAGGGAGAAGTATGGTGATTACATTGACCCCAGTGCTCAACTGGTACTGATTTTATTGACCCCAAAAGGACATAAGATAAAACTGACCATGGTTGTATTTCAACACAGAATGTAAAGAGCTGGGAGAAATGCTGCTTAGCAATATTTCGAGCATGCTCATGATTCCGACAGCTTGCTGTCTTTAATCACTTTAATGAAGCTATCATGAAAGGCATAAACATCACATCTATCTGTTTCATTTGTTATAATTCCAAAACTTTATGTATCACTTAAGGAAAGTAAGTATAATATTATATTGTTTCAGACCTGTTGATATGAGCCCAATGGCAGCAGCCCAAAAACAAAACCAGCAACTGTTGTTTGCTTACAAGGCCCGTATGGCACAACAGAACCAAGGAAGAAAACAGCATGACTTGGTATGTTTAATTGACATTTTAAATTTGATTTTTGTGAATTTGTAACTGAAGCAAATTCAAACATTACTATATCCAATGTGTATTTGAGGTATCATCATTGTATTAATATCCACTTTTCCATGCTCACAGTTGCTAGGATGGATATTCTATGGCTGGATGCCCTTTCTGTCATTAACCTTCAAGTTTCCAAGTAAGGTAATATTTCCCCATGACCAGACATGTTTTTTTGGAAGATTGGAAATGAAGGACATTGCTTTCATGACTGTGACACTTGTTTATAAATATCACGTAATATCAAGACAAGGAGACAGTAACACACACACGCACACACACACACTCACTCTTTCTCTTTCTGGACTTCTTTCATTTCCCCTTTACAAAATCTACTTACAAGGCTTCAGTTTCCGTCTCCTAAGTTTTATTTTTAAGGCTTTGTTTAGCTTGAGGCCAGGGCTGGTCTTAGGGTTGCTGGTACCCCAGGCAAGCTGAACTTTGGCATGTACAGGCTGACTGTCATGGAAATTTCCTTGTCTTTGTCACACCCTCCTTGGCACCTCCTAGCACATGGTATCCCAAACGACTGCCTGAGCTGCCGGTACCTTGAGCCGGCCCTGCCTGAGGCTATCTGTGTCCAAGGTGTCACACAGTGGGATACCCATAAACTGATCCATCATAGGCTATGTTTGGTATTAAATTTATAAACCAAGGATGGATAAAAGGCAAAAGTTGACTGAGCAGAATTGAAATTGGAGGTTAAAATATTAAAAAAATTTAAGTTTCCATATTAATACAAGAGCTGTAGTGAATTGAAACTCTCTGTATATATAATTGATATTTTTCATTCCTCCAAGGTGAAGAAAAAGAAAGCAGATTCGAGACCAGTGAGATTTGAACTTACAATGTAAAGGGATGAAACTATATATCAATTTCTTGCATTGACACTAGTACGCAAGTATGTTAGGCAGGTTATAGTCGATGAAATTGACACCAAATTTTGTAGAAAGTCTCTATGCGGTCGTTTGACCTACTAGAAATAGCAGCCAAATGTCCATATCAGACTTTACTATCGTAAAAAAAAGGCAAGGACACATTAGATAATATAGTCATGCATATTCCTAAAAATGTTAGGGCTCGATCATAAGTCTTGTTGTTCAGAGTTGACCTGTGGTTTAATAGCAACTTGGATGCTGTTAGTAGAAGCATTTGGACTAGATCTTCAGCTTGAAGATAGCCTATGAGTTATGATTTCTTCTGTCTTTTCTCCTGCTGGTCACAGAGCCCCAGCAAAAAGGTTGTGATGTCCTTACTAAATAGTCAAAAATTCACTATCTACTTTCCTTTTATTAAATGTAAAGAAAAAAGTAAAACAGTAAAAAATGAAAAACAGAAACATAAATGAAAAAAAACATCTGCTTTTATTATTGCAACAGGTTTTTTTTTAATGTTGAATGAACTTAACACTAATCATTCATCCATGAATTAAATGTAATATTTCTTTCACTTTTGTAGTCTAAATCTAGCACAATATAATTTGATTCTTTGAAGATATCTAATATTCGTCTATTAACGCAAATTTCATGTTATCATATTTTAGTGCAGCATGGAAGACACAAGTTAACCATTCAGAAATACACAAAGACTTATCTTCACTTAAACATTTATTGTTTGTAATATGGTGTCAAAAGTTTTGTCACTTGAAACTGTGACCTGATCACAGCACAAAATTTGTGCTGTGAACAGGATGTAGTTTTGAGCAAAGAAAATTTTAATGGTTTTTGTGTGTTTTTGAATAGCTAACTTCTGTTTTCCAATCTGCACTCATTTTAGTTTCAACACACAGTTTCAGATCAAAACACTTACCATGCAAGTACATCTTAAATATAAAATTCCTTTTTTACATAAGCACAATAGATAAAATTTATATGGCTAAAGAAATGAGATTGTGTAATGCTATTCTTAACACTTCTATTGTGTAAATTGGATAGGCCCACTCAAAATTTAGTTACCCCTAATAACCAAAAGCAGTTTTACATACCAATCTGTCTTTCATTTCATTGAAAAAGGTCATGTTTGAAAGTATTTTTTGTTGAGATATGTCAAGTTTATTGAGGTTATGTGACTTGCAGAAAATGCCATATCTATTTTTGATAAATATTCGCTATCATTACTGGAATAATCATTAAATTTAATTTCACAGTGAAAGGGTTAAAGTCATTAATAATATGCTATAATATCTTAGAGATAAAATTAAGTCAGTGATTCAACTTTCTGTAAATTATCATCATTAGCCATCCACCATTAATGTGAAAAACCTTGTTGGATGTGATAGCAAGTAGGTTATTGATGTATAAAAGGAAGAGAGTGGGAACAAAGTCAAAACCTGGGGCATACCAGTGTTGATCAAGAGTGAATCAGAAAGAACTTTGTTAACATGTTATCATGAATAGAACCCTTAGGCAGAAAGTTTTGATAAAAAATTCATATGGCAGACGTAGTTAAAAGTTTAGTCAAATTTTTAGGGGAACAATATGATTTTCTCTGAAGTCCTCTAAAGCAAGAACTCACTGGTGGGTAACACAAGAAAGTAGGTCCTCAGTGGATCTGGCTCTATGTAAGCTATACTGGTAGTCATTGAGAAAGGAGGGGGAGAGAGAGATTCAAAGTATTGAAAAATGTTAGTGATGATAGTTGTCCCCATTACCTTTGATAAATTAGAAGTGAGTGAAATAAAATGATAGGTAGGAGAATGAGAGGGTTAACTTTCTTGGGAATTGGACTATATTTCTATGCTTTTGGAACATTCAATACCACTTATAATTAGGTTACCTAGTTAACAGACACTGTCAGATACTTTCATATTTAGAGAATAGACAGTCAGGAGATACTTTGAAAAAATGCGTAACTACTAGAAAGATATGATCAGATGAAATTTAACACCTGGCATACAAATTTCGTTAATTGTACTGGATTACAGATTGTGCAAGGGGAATAACTCTGGGACAAAACGTTATAAAATGTGAAAATATGTACTCAAATGAGTTCAGGAATTAGATTATATTGTTTAATCTGTAGGTAAAATGGACAGATGTTTTTTTTTTTATCTATGTGTCATCATCATTTAGCGTCCACTTTCCATGCTGGCATGGTTTGACTGGAACTTGTAAGCCAGAGGTTTGTATCAGATTCCAGTCTGATTTAGCTTGGTTTCTATGGCTGGATGCCCTTCCAACCATTCCAAAAGTGTAGTGGGTGCCTCTAATGTGTTACCGGCACAGGTGCTTCTAATGTGTCACCGGCGCCAGCCACAATTATGATTTCACTTGGCTTGACAAGTCTTCTCAAGCACAGCATATCGCCAAAGGTTTCGATCACTTGTCATCGCTTCTGTGAGATCCAGTGATTAAAATAATTGTTGGCGTTTAATCTTATCTTAGCCTTCACTGACAGCTGTGACTACCTCACCTTTTTGAATAACAATACATGTTTTGATGTGTTCTTACTGTTTTTTCTTTAAGGATGATTTGACTGAGGAATGGTGAACCAGATGGCTAGATTGGAGCCTGGTGTAGCCATCTGGTCCACCAGTCCTCAGTCAAATCGTCCAACCCATGCTAGCATGGAAAGCGGACGTTAAACGATGATAATGATTATAGATCTCTGAGGGAGATCTGGCTGCTATTTCTAGCAGGTCGAGTGACCCTGTAGAAGCTCTCTTGTTGGCTTTTGAATGTAATGATTTCTAATATTGGCACAAAACCACAAACATGTCAAGGAAGGCAACAGTATCAGTGGTACTGATCATATCAGTTGTGGAGCAAAGCATGATAAAGGCAAAACATAAAGGGACTTAACTCACTTCTGTAATTCATTTAATCTAGAATATTTTCAATTTTGACACTTTACTGCTCAATATGTGACATAGAAATTAAAAGTAATGTAATTATATGTTCCATGCTTTTTGCACTTATCTTGTGAAGACGCATGGCTCAGTGGTTAGAGTGTTGGGCTCACAATCATGAGGTAGTGAGTTCGATTCCTTGACTGAATTGTGTGTCGTGTTCTTGAGCAAGATGCTTTATTTCATGTTGCTTCAGTTCACTCAGCTGTAGAAATGAGTTGCTATGTCACTTGTGTCAAGTTGTATCAGCCTTTGCCTTTCTCTTAGATAACATTGGTGACTACTGGTCTTCCATAAACAACCTTGATTGGACTTGTGCTTAGAGGGGAACTTTCTAGGTGCAATCCCATGGTCATTCATGACCGAAGAAGGTCTTTACCCTTTTTTTTTTACATTTATTTTTCTTCTAAGGATTAGATATGACGGAATTTGAACCCTTGAAAACTTATTTTAAACACTGAAGATATCCTGATCTGTCCAGCTAGAAATAGCAGCTAAATTACTTTCAAACTAAAACAAATGGACATATTCATTAATGTAGTCATAGATAAATACTTTCTGCAATAACAGGATGGTCATGGTTGGAATACTGTTGATGATAGATCTGCCTGACAAGGACCTTGCTAGGGTTAAGCAACAACCACGAGATATCTACTGCTCTGGGTCAGAGTAGACTAGGAACAGCAGTAGTTAAGAGTTGGTTCCACACTCCTCAAAAACACAGAACTCCTGAACTAGGGCCCCACAATTTGATGCAAAGTCATGCCCAAGACTGGTGCTCACTGAGTTACTTGATAAAACAATTGTCAGCTAGGAGCTAAATACGTTTAAATTACACTTGATCACTGTATACAATAAGTTCATTATCATTTTATCATGCATAACACTTAAGTACAATACTGTCTACTTGGCTAAGCATCAGATGCCAACAATTTAATAAAAGGTATGAAACTGTATTATCAGTAAAATCACAATTACTATATTTTTATCTGTATGTCATCATCATTTTTCGAACCAAAATTTACAATCAAAAGAAAATAGGTTGATTTATACATCAAGATGATCTTGGTGGACCAACAGTTCCACGTGAAACACAGTAGGATTTGGAAAGATTGTGGCAATGTTTGAATGTTTACACTATATGTTTGCAATACATGCTATGTCAGCTTGAATGCCGGAAAATATAGTATATATTTATATATTACTTTGGCAAATGTATAGTTTTCACTGAAAATAGTGAAGGAATTATAATATTGTGGTTGTTTTATCTTGGGACAGTCATTTTGCTAATAAAAATACCTACACTGGTTCTAATTTGCTTCTTTTTAGTATTATTAATCAGCTAGTTAATTAATCCTTTCTATTATAGGCACAAGGCCTGAAATTTTGGGGGAGGGGGGCCAGTCAATTTGATTGACCCCAGAATGTAAATGGTACTTAATTTATCGACCCTGAAAGGATGAAAGCAAAGTTGACCTCAGTGGAATTTGAACTCAGAATGTAGCAATAGGCGAAATACTGCTAAGCACTTCGTCTGGTGTGCTAATGTTTCTGCCAGTTCACCACCATAGCTAGTTAATTAAGTAAACAATTAACTGATTGAGGGCACTTCATGGATGAAATCACAAATGGTGACAAAAGAACTTTGGCAAACTAACTGATTTGATTAATTGATCAAACTATTTTTAAGCTTTCAATAATTTAATTGGCTAATTAGTTAACTAGTTGACTAATAATGATTAATAATCATCATCATCATCATCATCATTTAACATCCCTTGTCGATGCTGGCATGGGTTGGATGGTTTGACCAGGGTTGGTAAGCTGAGAAGCTGCACCAGACTCCCTTCTACTTTGGCATGGTTTCTATGGCTGGATGCCCTTCCTAACGCCAACCACTCTGAGAGTGTAATGGGTGCTTTTACGGGACACCAGTATCTGCTATCACCATGATTTCACTTGGCTTGATGGGTCTTCTCAAGCATGGCATATTGCCAAAGGTCTCAGTCATTTGTTCTTGCCTCTGTGAAGCCCAATACTTGAAAGATGCTTTTTATGTGCCACCAGCATGGGTGCTAGTTACATGACACCGGCATCGGCCACATTGCCTCCACAAAGTCCAACACTCAAAAGGTGCTTTTTACGTCCCACTGGCATGGGTGCCAGTTACATGACATCAGCATCAGCCATGACTATGATAATGATAATAATAATCGTTTCTATTATAGGCACATGGTCTGATATTTGTGGGGAGGGGACTAGTCAATTATACCAACCCCAGTGTTTCACTGGTACTTAATTCATCAACCCTGAAAGGATGAAAGGCAAAGTTGACCTCAGGGAATTTGAACTCAGAGTATGAAGGCAGATGAAAAATGCTGCTAAGCATTTTGCCTGGCATGCTAATGATTCTTCTGGCTCACTGCCTTAATAATAATAAAGAATTCTGGCTTTTGTTGATAGACAGGAACTTGAAACAAAAGATTGAAACTCTAATTTTAGCCACTTAGGCAAAGATCAACAAAACTCAGTCAGATAGCAAAAGAAGAATCTACAGGAAAGAAGATGAAAGCATCAATTATCTTTTGAGTGAGTGCAGTATACTTGCACAAAAGGAGTATAAATGCAGGCATGATTGTGTCGGCAAAAGAGTGCATTAGGATGTTAGCCAAGTGTGTGGTTTCAAAATAACAGACTAGTGGTATGAACATGAACACCAGTTTGTAATAGAAAAAGAAAATTACAAGATCTAATGAGACTTTCCCAGAAAGACTGACCATAGTATTGAAGCAAGAGGGCCAAATCTAATTATAAAGGGTAAATAAACAGTGTAAGATCAGAGATTTTGCAATTTCCTATGATAGCAGAGTCGATATCAAAGAAATTGAAAAAAGTTGAGAAATATCAGGATCTAGCCAGAGAGCTAAGGAGACTGGAAGACTGAGACAACAATTATTCCTGTGGTAATTGGTACACTTGGCATGACACCTAAAATGCTGCCTTAATAATAATGATAATAATAATAACAAGAGCACTCAGAGAGCACAAACCTCTGCCAAAGCAACACCAACATCCTCTCAAAGATTAACCAGAGATGATTTTTAGAATTAGAATATCTGAAATAAACTTGATTGCTCTCACAAACGAGAATATTAAAAATGAACCTGATTGCTCCCAAAAATTAAATAAAAAAACCGGAAAAATAACCCAGAATCCTTGTCTGACCCCATGTCAATCCCCAAATTTAATCAATTTGTGCCAGTCACATGTCCAAACATCCCTGAAAGTTTCATTTGAATCCATCCAGCAGTTCTTGAGATATCTTGTCCATGGACAAACAAAAGAACATGATTGAAAACAACACCTCCACCTTTGCTAAGGTGGAGCTAATAATAATAAGTTAAGTAGAACCAGTATGTGTTTGTGTGTGTTTTATTGGCAAAATGACTGTCCTGTGATACAACAACACTTGTTTCAACAGTTTCAAAAGAATCATGCAAAACAAATACAAAAACTGAAATGAAATATAATTACATTCTTTGAATGCTTTATTTTCAAATTAGTATCCAATCTAAAAGAACATCATGTGAGTTTTATCTTTTTATTAACAAATATCTATCCAGTCACCTTATTTAGAATACCTATCCAGTCACTTTATTTAGAAATTTTAAACTTCAAGATTAGGTTGTTTAGATAGACATATAATAACATTTTCTACAACAAGTATACACACATACATGCATGCACACATGCTCATACACACATGCTCATACACACATGCTCATACACACACGCTCATACACACATGCTCATACACACATGCTCATACACACATGCTCATACACACATGCTCATACACATTTAAAAATTTTATTTTGGAAATGAAGACATAAACAAAGTAACACAAGCTCTGGGTCATTTGAAATAACCTAATATATTGAATAGATTAAAGTCAATTCTGTGCATATGTATTAACAGCCAATCTATCCTACAGCCAGGTGTGTTAACTGTTCAATGTGTTACCAGAAAAATAAGCAATGGGTTGCAGAAACAAGTAAAACATCATAATTGTTAGTTCAGCATATTTATGTAGGTTGCTGTCTGCAGAAAGCTCTCCACATATATCAATACCAGTCACTAGTTTAGTCACCATATTACCATCTGTTAGTTGTTTTAGGTATATTCAGGCTTGTATAGTTGGGTTAAGAAATATTTTTCATCTCAGTCTCTTGATTTGAAGAACACTACTCTCTGTCATTTATGGTCTGTTTATGAGTTTGGACAAGTGTTAATAATTGTCAATGTAAGCATATATTATTTGTAATCATTAATTATTATCGTTATGTATATGTACTATTATATCATGGGCATTAATAGTTAATGTTGCTTTTTCTGTTGTTCCCATAGCTTGTAATGTACTATAATTTTCAGTGTATTGTATTATAATACAAGGCTTCATATTTTGAGGGGAGGGGGTAATCGATTATATCAACCTTAGTACTTGACTGGTACTTGTTTTATTGATCCTAAAAGGATGAAAGGCAAAGTCAACCACTGCAGAATTTGAACTCAGAATATATACATGGACAAAATGCTGCTAAGCATTTTTTGTGGTGTGCTAATGATTCTTCCAGCAATAATAATAATAATAATAATAATAATAATAATAATAATAATAATACAATAAATAAATTGCATCAAGTTTTTTCTGATATATTAATTCTTTACACTAAATTTAGATTAAAGACTACATTTCTTTGTTAGATGTTTTCTAATAACATTATAATTGTTTTTTTAATTTTTTCTTAGGCTCTTACACTTCAAAGGAAAATGGTTGAGAATATTGCAATAGCTAAAGCTCGTGAAATTTCTGTATCCTTTTAAAAATGCACACTTAATGAAGGTATTTGATTTGAAATAATCTCTCATACTTTAGCCTCTTAACACCTGGCATAAAGCCAACCATTCCTTCACAAATACCTCCCTTCTACTTGCTTGAGAGGACTCTTTCCTGTTTTGTAAGTTACTTGTTGACCTCACTAGGGTCAGTAGCATGAAAAAAAAAAAGCATCCAGCTCACTCTGTAAAGTGGTTGGTGTTAGGAAGGGCATTTGGCTGTAAAATCCATGCCAGGGCTGACTCTGGAGCTCAACACAGCTCCACTATCTGCTAGATCCTGTCAAACTGTTCAACCTATGTCAGCATGGAAAGCAGATAATAAAAAATGACATCGCCACTACCGAATGATGACGACTGTTTTTTGTTATTTTGATATTGTTGTTAAACATCTGTTGCATTTACTTGACCTGCCATTCCATCATCACCACCTGTTAGAATTCTTTAGCAAGACCTTAAAAGTGATTTTGAAATAGAGCTAATCAACAACAACAAATGTAGAAGTCTGATAAAGTTCTTTCCTTCATCCAGTACCTAGAATTACATTCACATGAAAGTACCACTTTAAACAATTAATACTGAAACATTTCAGTGAGTAATGGCCTTGAGACATAAAGCAATCTCTTTGAAATCTGTGAAGACAATGGATTACTTTAAGAACTATACAGCACTACACTAGCTATACTGACACATGACAACGTTGATTGGTTGAGACAGTTGACAGCTTTCACTCCCTATATCTTCTGCACATTCTGACGAGACCAAAAAGCTAATCCAAAGACCAAGGGGTAGACCATCATCATCATCGTCATCATCACTTCTCCCATTTTTATGTTTACTTTTTATGCTAACATGGGTTGGGTGGGTCTTAATGGTCTGAGCTATTTCCTCTTTGGAGCTGGTGTTTTTATAGACTGATACTAGCACATTGTCATTTGGTTTGGTTTCTGGGACAGGATGCTTTTCTTATTTCTAGCTACGTTACAGTGTGTACTAGGTGCATTTTATGTAGTATCAAACCTATATAGGTTGAGTAAAGGGACTTCAGAATCCTATGCATTCTCTGCTAAGTTTTTCAACTGCTATGCTACATTGCACTACTACACTAAACCAAATTACAAAGATATTTTTATAACTTCAATATTTCAGTTATATATATAAATATATATATATAGGCGCAGGTGTGGCTGTGTGGTAAGAAGCTTGCCTCCCAACCACATGGTTCTGGGTTCAGTCCCACTGTGTGGCACCTTGGGCAAGTGTCTTCTATTATGACCTCAGGCTGACCCAAGTCTTGTGAGTGGATTTGATAAATGGAAACTGAAAGAAGTCTGTCGTATATATATATATATATATATATATATATATATATATATATATATATATATATATATATATATATATATATATATATATATATTCTTGGGAATAGAAATTTTCCTTACAAATTTTTTTACACACTAGCTTCCTGATAAAATTCTTATAAAAGATTTTATCCCTTTTTGATTTTATATATATATATATATATATATATATATATATATATATATATATATATATATATATATATATATATATATATATATATATATGTATTATCATCATCATTATTTAATGTCCGCTTTCCATGCTGGCATGGGTTGGATGGTTTGACTGAAAACTGTTAAGCTGGGGGGGGGGGGCTGCATCAGGTTCTGATCTGATTTGGCAAGGTTTCTACAGCTGGATGCCCTTCCTAATGCCAACTACTCTGAGAGTGTAGTGGGTAATTTTTACGTACCACTGGCATGGGTACCACTGACCTGACACCGGCATCAGCCATGACTACGGTCTCACTACAGTCTATACAAGCACAGTATATTGCCAAAGGTCTTGGTCACCTGTCACTGCCTCCATGAAATCCAATGCTTGAATGGTTCTTTTTACCTGCCACCGGCATGGGTGCCTGTCAGACAACACTGGCATCGGCCACTACTACGATTTCACTCAGTTCAACAAGTCTTCACATGCACAGCATATCACCCAATAATTGAAGGGTGCTTTTAATGGGCCAGTTACATGACATTGGCATTGGCCACAACTATGATCTCACTTGGTTTGATGTCACTGCCCCATGAGGCCCAACGTTTGAATGGTGCTTTTTACGTGTTACCAGCATGAGTGCCAGTCAGACAGCACTGGCATTGGCCATGACTTTGATTTCACTCAGTTTGACAGGTCTTCACAAGCACAGCATATTGCCCAACAATTGAAGGGTGCTTTTAATGGGCCACTTACATGACACTGGCATTGTCCATGACTATGATATCACTAAGCTTGCTGGATCTTCTTAAGCATGACATATCTCCAAAGGTCTCAGTCCCTTGTCATTGCCTCTATGAGACCCAACATTCAAAGATCATGCTTCACCACCTCATTCCATGTCTTCCTGGGTCTACCTCTTCCACAGATTCCCTCTTCCGTTAGAGTGTGACACTTCTTCACACAGCTGTCCTCATCCATACACATCTCATGACCATACCAGTGCAGTTGTCTCTCGTGCACACCACATCTGATAGTTCTTATGTTCAACTTTTCTCTCAGGACGCTTACACTCTGTTGTGCATGCACACTGACATTGGACATCCAGCGAAGCATACTGGCTTCACTTCTTTCAAGCCTACACATGTCCTTGGCTGTCACAGCCCATGTTTCACTGCCGTGTAACATGGCTGTTTGCATACAAGCATCATACAGTCTGCCTTTCACTCTGAGTAAGAGGCCCTTTGTTACCAGCAGAGGCTGGAGCTCTCTGAACTTTGCCCAGCCTATTCTAGCAGCTACACTCTCAGAGCAGCCCACTCTACTGACTTGGTCACCTAGGTAACAGAAACTACCGACTACTTTTAGTTTTCCCCCTTGGCATATGATGGAATCTATTTTCTGTACATTTTTGATGTTTATTGTACCTGTGCACCTTCCACACACAAAAACTATCTTCCCTGTTAACCTTCCCCTGATGTTGTTGCATCTCTTTTGTGTCCATAGCTTACACTGGATTTCTACCTACGCCTTCTCTACAGATCAAGCAGGGCCATCTACCTGAAGGGATTTGTGATTTGTCCGCCTTCCTACATACTAAGACTTTGGTTTTTGCTAGGTTAACTCTAAGGCCCTTCGATTCTAGACCTTGCATTCACACCTGAAACTTCTCTAGTTCTGGTAGTGAGTCAGCTATAAGAGCAAGGTCATCAGCATAGAGGAGCTCTCAAGAGCAGCCTGTCTTGAATTCCTCTGTTATCACTGGGAGGACTCTGATGAACAAGAGGGGACTGAGGACTGATCGTTAGTGAACTCCTAGTTGTATCCTGAATTCTTCACTATATTTGTTGTCAGCCCTCACCTTACTGACAGCATCCCTGTACATGGTTTATGCAGCTGTCACCAACCACTCATCTATCCCTAGTTTCTGCATTGACCATCAGATAAAGGATTGGGGTACCCTGTCAAAGACATTCTCCATGTCAGCAAAAGCCAAGTACAGAGGTTTATCTTTGGCTAGGTATTTCTTCTGCAGCTGTCTTACCAGAAATATAGCATCAGTGGTGCTTCTCCTTAGCACAAACCCAAACTGCATCTCATCTAAACTGACTCTCCTTCCTAATTAGTTGGGCTATGACTCTCTCTGTGGCTTTCATCACCTGATCCAATAATTTGATACCCCTGTAGTTATTTCTATCTAAGACATCAACTTTACCTTTGTATCAGTTGACTTTGGTGCTGCTACACCAGTCATTGTGTATGACTCCTTTGTGTATCACGTGATTAACTATATGGGTGACTAGACCATAGCCTACACCGTCAGATATTTTAAGCATCTCAGCTGTGATTCCTGATAGACCGGGGGCTTTCGCTGTCTTCATATCCTTAATTGCTTTATCTACCAAGGTACCGTCAAGTCAGATAGCTGGTCCCTTAGTTGGTCAACATTTACCAGACTCTCTTTCTCCCATTCATTCTCTTCATTTAGCAATCTTTCATAGTGGTATCTCCAAGTCTCTTTCTTTGCAGCATCATAAAATGCAAGTGAGCCATCATCCATGTGAACACATTTCTCTCCTTTGACATCGCAATTTTCTCTCACACACTGTCTTGCAACTCGGAACACTTCAAGTCTCTGATCCTCATGATGCAGAACATTGGCTAATCTCTTCTTTCCTGCTTCCCCTCTGACTAAGTCAACCTGTCCCCTAGCTTGCCTTTTGGCTGTATGATACAGTCCCCTGCTACCACCACACTTCCAGGCTTTAGTTTCTTACATTAGGAGTGTTATACTTTAAATATATGTTGCTTTTGATGAAATCAGTATCTGATAATCCATAGATATTGATGGCTGTCATAACAGCTATAGCTGAGAACTATTCTAATCATAAATCTATTGCTATAGGCCTTATTCACAATCCTGTCATTGATGTGAAAAGTAAGGGTTTAAAATTTATAAAAAAGATTTGAACTTATTTAATTTTTTTTGTAAATATATACATGGTTGAGAAAAATTTTGATTACTACATGGCTTTCTGGACTTGTGCATTAGTTGAATGTTTTAGGATTAAGCCATTTCTTCTTGTTCAATATTGCTGTTGATCTTAACGTGGATTAGCTTGCAAAGAAAATGAATGAACGACAGAAACGCTTGGAAAAAGAAGCTACACGGTAAGATACTTCATTGACTGATTAAGATTTCTTTTGCTGGAATGTAACTCTAGATTTAGGAAGTGCAAAGTTTTTGCATTAATTTTTCCCTCTAAAAGTTAAGTAGTTCTAACTTGGGATGCAAATTGGATCACCTTTTTGGTTTATTAAGAATATAACATTTCTTTTTACCACCTTGAAAATGTATTAAATATTGGTTTCTTACATCACAAACCTGAAATCATTTGGTACAGAGAGACAAGAAACTTTGGTGTTCATACATTTTCTAAATGCATTAACTTTTTAACTGCAAAATTTCATGCTTATTCCAGTAATGATATTAAATATCTACCAAAAAATAGAATTGGTATTTCCTGCAAGTCACATGACCTCAATAAACATGACATATCTTTTATCTGTTACTTGTTTTAGTCATTAGACTGGGGCCATGCTGGGTCACCACCTTGAAGAATTTTTAATTGAATGTATCAACCCCAGTACTTACATTTTATAAGCCTGGTACTTATTCTATCAGTCTCTTTTGTTGAACTGCTAAGTTATGGGGATGTAAACACACTAGTGTCCATTGTTAAGCGTTGGTGGGGGGACGAACACACACACGTACATAGATATATATATATACAGGGTTATTCAAAAAGAATGAACCGATTTGATTACACAATATTTTGATAAGGAAAAGCAATAGAAAACTCCAGCTAAGTCACAAGTATTTATTCACAATCAACTTTTATTTCCTGTTTTACAAGTGTTCAATGTGACCACCACCTGCAGCACGGGCAACACCAATGCGATAAGAGAATTCCTCCCAGAGACATGTCAGCATATCACGATCCATTGAGTACTTCTTTGGCTCTCTGGTTGAATGCTTTATCGAAGTTTTTCCATTTCCCTTCTATGTCAATATCTTCTGGAATCGCCTCAAGCAAAGCAAATTTATTTAGTTCCATAATGAATTTGCTTTTGATATCCTGATACACATCTGGGAGGAATTCTCTTATCACATTGATGTTGCCTGTGTTGCAGGTGGTGGCCACATTGAACATTTGTCAGACAGGAAATAAAAGTTGATTGTGAGTAAATACTTGTGACTTAGCTGGAGTTTTCTATTGCTTTTCCTTATTAAAATATTGCATAATGAAAATGGTTCATTATTTTTGAATAATCCTGTATATACATATATATGATGATAAATTAAGTAGAGAGATACTATTGACAATCCGATAATTTATTTAGAGCTCTTACCTCTGCTGGCGACAAAGGGACTCTCACTCAGGGTAAAAGGCAGACTGTATGACGCATGTGTACGAACAGCCATGCTACATGGCAGTGAAACATGGGCTGTGACTGCTGAGGACATGCGTAAGCTCGCAAGGAATGAAGCCAGTATGCTCCGCTGGATGTGTAATGTAAATTTGCATACCCGTCAGAGTGTAAGTATCTTGAGAGAAAAGCTGAACATAAGAAGCGTCAGTAGTGGTGTGCAAGAGAGACGATTGCGCTGGTTTGGACATGTGGTGAGAATGAATGAGGATAGCTGCGTGAAAAAGTGCCACTCCCTAACAGTTGAGGGAACCCGTGGAAGAGGTAGGCCCAGGAAGACCTGGGCTTAGGTGGTGAGGCAAGACCTTCGAACATTGGGCCTCACCGAGGCGATGACTACTGACCGAGACCTTTGGAAATGTGCTGTGCGTGAGAAGACCCGGCAAGCCAAGTGAGATCGTTGCCAGTGCACCTGGACTGGCTCTTGTGCGGGTGGCACATAAGATGTACCATCCTGAGCGTGACCGTTGCCAGTACCGCCTGACTGGCCTTGTAGGGTTTTCGAGCGAGATCATTGCCAGTGCCCCTGGACTGGCTCTTGTGTGGGTGGCACATAAAAGACACCATTTCAAGCGTGGCCGTTTTCGTGCGGGTGACACGTAAAAGCACCCACTACACTCTCTGAGTGGTTGGCGTTAGGAAGGGCATCCAGCTGTAGAAACTCTGCCAAATTAGATTGGAGCCTGGTGTAGCCATCCAGTTGCACCAGTCCTCAGTCAAATCGTCCAACCCATGCTAGCATGGAAAGCGGACGTTAAACGATGATGATGATGATGATGATAATATAACATAATATTATATAACAAATGATTATTTAAAAAAACCATAAAAGGCCAACAAATTGTTTCAACTTATATACATTTTCTGATATACATGCACAATAACAGTTCCCTTATATATAAGTCACTTTAGGGTCATGGTTTAAAGATAGATAAAATTCTGTTTATTACGGAATTCTCCCTACAATAAATTAAGTAAACAAGGAAAATTTTTATTAGGTTTCCATTCATATCTGCTATGGAATTATCCCTCCAAGAAAATAATAAATATAGAAGATTATTATTAGTTAATTTAAGCAATAATTTTATATATCAATTAATTAAAATAAATAGAAGAGTTGTTGTATTGAAGATGTAATTGTTTCTATACTTTTTGTTGCAGTTATACATAGGGGAAGACTTAGATAATTAATTATATGCATATATATACACATACCTCGCTTGTTGTATGTTGTGGTGACAAGGGACTATCTTGGACATGAATGGGTTTTGATTGGTATGTATCTGAGATGTAATGAAGTGGATTTCGATGGTTGTGGATTGCACTTACTTGGTTGTATTGTCCATTAGAGTGGTTTTGTTATTTTTTAATTGTAATTGATGTATGATTGAATAGTTAATGCTCACGCTTATAATACATAGACATTTGAATTGATTTTTACAATCCAGCCGCCCTTTCACATGGAATTACGTCTATCTTTAAACCATGACCCTGAAGTGACTTATATATAAGGGAACTGTTATTGTGTATTCATATTAGAAAATGAATATAAGTTGAAACAATTTGTTGGCCTTTTATGGGTTTTTTTTAATAATTGTTTTAATAATTATTTATGTTATATGATATGTTATATTATATTCACAGTATATCATGTAATATAATATAAATAAATTATTGGATTGTCAATAGTACCTCTCTATTTAATTTATCTTTGTAATTGGATTATGCCCATATTTATATGGTATTCAACTGACGTACCAGTGAATTGGATGTTTAACACACCCCTTTGAAGGATCTCTTTTCCTCAGTTTGTGAACATATATATGATGAGATTCTTTCAGTTTCCATCTACCAAATCCACTCACAAGGCTTTGGTCGGCCTGAGGCTATAGTAAAAGACACTTGCCCAAGGTGCCATGCAGTAGGACTGAACCTGGAACCATGTGGTTGGGAAGCAAGCTTCTTACCACACAGCCATGCTCAACAAAAAAATAGTTTCAAGCATGACATTTCTCTACAAAAGATAGATTAGTTTATAAAACTGCTTTCTGCAGTTAAAGATAATGAAATTTTGAGTGGATATATCTGATTTCTGCAGTGAAAGGGTTAATGATGTAAATGATGTTTTTGGACCTGGAGTTGAAGCTAAAATACTGATAACAATTTGCCACCGCATCATAAAACTCGGCAAATTTGTTAATAACAGAATATGAATATTGTAGATTGAGTTTGTTGTAAGTTTAGGGTTGTCTCTGTTCTCATCTGTACTATGTGTTTTTTGTCTTGTTTTCACTGTGCTGTCTGTTATATGTGATTTGTTTTCTATCTGTTTTGTGAAATGTTGTACGTACTATGTCCTTTGTTGATAAAAACCTACTTGCTATGCAGGAAATGATAGTGTTGAATTAAATATTTAATATATTTGATTTTATTTTCAATGACTTTTTGTCTTCTGTTGCTTTGACTAAGATAGAAGAGTTATTCTGTAATTTTGTAAATTTCTGCAAACCTCTTAACTACAAATATATATATAAACCTTGTTCACTGAATGAATGTTAATTTTTCTGTATTTTTGCAGCCGTTTTTCCTTACCCACAAAACTTTCTAAAGAACAAGAAAATCGCAAACAAATCTTTAAAAAGACATTAGATTATGAGATGGATGTGGTGAGGATGTCTTTAATTTTCAGAACTATTTTCAGTTTTGTTGTTTTTTGTTTTCATTCATACCTTGTATTTAATTTTAATTTAGCCCCTTGGCATTTGTAAGAGATACTAAGCATCTTGATGTTAGATATCCTGTGCTTTCATGATGGATATTAGATAGCTTCATGCTAAGATATCTTGACCTATTCACATATATATCAATATGATGATACTTGTGTATTGCTATGTGACTTAGGGCTTTTTCTGTTACTCAAGGTAACATGGATATAACTGATTTTAACAAAGCCCCTTATGGATAAATGGTTGAGGTTAGTATGGTTTAGGTGTTCTGTTGTTGCAGGTTAGTGATAAGAAGGGATACATAAATGGACAGTTTTGAAGAAGAAGCATTTGGCAAAGGACTGTTCCTTGGCTATTATTTAATGAGGAAACGTTATGGATTGGCAGAATCTTCAGAGTACTGGGAAAATGCCTTGCAGCATTGTGGTTTTGACTCTTTGCATTCTGATGTCAAATCTGATGAGGTCAACTTTATCTCTCATCTTTCCAGAGTTGATAAAATATAATACAAGTCAAATACTGGGTTGATATAATTGACTTTTTTCTTCCTCCATTGAGCATCTTTGTTGCACACATAATGTAGTGCTGTTCTGTTGGCAGACGATAAAGTCTTGAATTTTTTGACTGGTTCCTAGGAGTCTCTTGTCTTAAGTACACTGTACTTTTGATGAAATAATACTTCGAAATAAATGAGTGTCACTTTTAACAATAAATGGCTATAATAGTATTTTATTTTTGTTTTAATTTAAGAAATGGCTTCAAAATATAAGACAGAAAGTATCACAGGATCCGAAAAACCCTGAGGTTATAAAATATTCAATCCAAAGTATATTTCGGTGAGTCCTCACTCAATAACTTTTTCCATAAACTTTGTGATTTTTTCCCTATTGGTAGTTTTAAAGTTTGTACTATTGTGAGAGAGCTACAGTTGGATGAGTTGATAGTGTGCTGATCAGGGGTCCAAGGGTTCAGATAGCATCACTGGTGTTACACTGTGTGAGACACTTAACCCTTAATGACTCAGCCCAGTTAGCTCTATCTATATAAGTGCTGTTGGGAGGTACAGTTCATCACTCTTTTTTCGTAGGTGCTCTGTAAAATTCAGTAGTTTTGACTTAAGATGCTTCTCTGGGTGAAATCTATGAAAAAACAGAATGGAGAGAGATGTTTCTCAAACTGTTTAATATCAACAGAAACTGGGATTAGGGTTTTCCTGTCTCAACTAATTTTTACAAACCATTATGTAGATTACATCATAATATTTGGATTACATTCAATCAATAGTCCTCAACCACCCAATATTGAAGAGCTACCCCCCACCCATCATCACTACCACAGACCTATCTACCCATGTCAATATCATGACTCCTACTTCACCCTATTAATGCTTCAACCTAACCCAGTAGTTCTTTTACTGACAAATAGCAGACCCTAAAACTCTGACAAAGAACATTAGCGAAGTTTTTCTGTGCTCTTTATTATTGAGAAAACAAAATTGAGTTTGCATCTATATAGTTCTTTCTTTGCTGTGGAGTTGGACAAGATTATAAAGTTCGAAGTACAATATATAATTGTCTATTCCCTTTTATCCTCCCCTTTTTCAGTTCTTGTAGTCCCCACCCATAAGAAACACTGACCTAAACTATCACACCAATCATCAGCACCCTATTCCACTCCATCAATGTCCATACATTATGTACCCCATCAGTATCTTACCAGAACTATTTCATTCTATCAACTCCATTGTCCTACCCCACCCACAATGAATACACTGTAGCATAGTGGTATGATATCTTTTCTATTATAGCCACAAGGCCTGAAATTTTGGGGTAGGGGTTAGTTGATTATATTGACCCTAGTGCTCAATATTATTGACCCCAAAAAGATGAAAGGCAGTTAACTTTGGTGGAATTTGAACTCAGAATGTAAAGATAGACAAAATGCTCTAAGCATTTTGTCCAGCATGCTAACAATTCTATCAGCTCACTGCCTTAGCATAGTAGTGTAATATATCATCTAGTAGTAGTAGTATTATACTGCTGTGTAATATGCCATCTATTAGTAGTAGTACACTAACATTTGATATTGTCAGATCCAGAATCTTAGGAATCTGGTGATCCTCTGCATTAATATGAAGTAATATATAGGGAAAAGTTTGTACAAGAGTTTTGTGAATTAATTTGCTTTGTAGAATGAAAAGCTAATGTTTTGAATTCTTGTTTTCCATCTCAGAGTTGGGTTGATCTAGAACATTTTGTAACTGTCTTATGTTATAGCTGGGTTGGATGGTTCTGCAAATTTAGTTGTTTTTATAATTTATTTTGCTAAGGTGTATATTTAGTAACAAGATACATTATTTATTTGGTTGTTGTAAAGATGGAAGGGACTCATCACCATCATTTAATGTCCACCGTTGCATGCTTACATGAATCAGATGGAATTTATAGAAGTAGAATTTTTACAGCCAGATGCCCTTCCTGTTGCCAACCCTCACCTGTTTCCAAGAAAGATATTTCCCCCATGGCCAGACATGTTTTTTACAGAAGACTAGAAACAAACAACATTGTATGATAGTGATGCTTCAAGTGATGTCAACACACACACACATACACACGCACACGACGGGTTTCTTTCAGTTTTTACTATCAAATCTACTCAAATTTATTTTACTATGGTGCATATTTTTTATCAGGATATGTTATGTATTTTGTTGTTATAAAGCTGGGGGGAACTGTAGATATTAATCTACATGGGACAGATCCAGCTGACAATCAAATTCATTGTGAAGTTCCAAAGATGCTCAAACAGTTTTCCTAATTCTGATGGCTGGTGACAGTGTGAAAGATGCAATTAATTTCTCACCCACCACTGACTAAATAAAACTCATCATTGTCTTCTAATATCACTGACAGTAGGGTGGAATATAAATTAAAAAGTCCTGCTCTTAGAATTAGTGACATTGTTGCATCACTAATTCTAATTACATGGTTTTCTTCATTTCCAAGATTAACCTTTTTTACCTGATTATCTCTATATATGAAAGGTGAATAAAAGGGCTAAGTTTGGCATGTGTCAGTGGTTCAGTCCCCCAGTGC
This sequence comes from Octopus bimaculoides, assembly GCF_046866305.1. Taxonomy (NCBI): domain Eukaryota; kingdom Metazoa; phylum Mollusca; class Cephalopoda; order Octopoda; family Octopodidae; genus Octopus; species Octopus bimaculoides. Next base: position 132,099,289 of record NC_142928.1, read on the forward strand.
TTTCTACAGTGTTGAGCATAAAGAGGGCAATTACTCAGAGAAAACCTTCAGTGATGTCAAGGCAAGGAGAGAGAGAAAGAGAAAGAGAGAGAGAGAGAGAGAGAGAGACACACACACACACACACACACATGCACACACACACACGCACACACACACACGTGCACTCACATACATATGTATGATGGGTCTCTTTCTCGGTATTTCATGGTGGATATCTTCACTCTTCAAGACCCTGCAAAACAACTTGCTAGAATATTTGTCTCCGTAGATTGACATTGTTGCATCACCAATTCTAATTACATGGTTTTCTTCATTTCCAAGATTAACCTTTTTTTACCTGATTATCTCTATTAATTCCCTTCTTATAAACTACAGATGTGTGGATCACCCTCTGACAGCGCTGCTGAACAAGTATCAACAAAAGGTTTTACGAAATCTCTTACGACTCACTCAGTCACGATCATTTGAAGTGAGCCAAATAAAGGTTCCATTGAATGTCCATAAAAACACATCTGGTTTACAACTGGAAGGTGATAGTTCAAAATCTACTGGTGAACTTGCCTTTACAAAGCAAACACCATCATTGGAGGATACTTCCAGTAACGATGACTCTGGAGTTCAGGAAAATAGAACAGCATGTGATAGAAATGAGCAAGAAGCTGGAAAGCAGTCCAATGAACCATTTTCAGAAGATAAGAAAGTAGAAGACAATATAACAGATTCAACTTATATGAAGGATATGGAGGATGATACGCTGGAAGATATAATCATTTCAAATAAAGAACAACTTCTTACTGCTCTTGAAGTATCCGATGAAATGCAAGAAAATCTAATTCAAGAACAGAAGATGCTGAACAAAGTGAAACTAAAAACTGTAAATCCGGCACAGTTTACAGAAACATCAAAAGATGAGGAATCTGATGATATGGGTTCAAGTTCATTTGATGAAAGTAGTTTATTGAAGTCTTACTCAAGCAGTGAAGTAATAGATGAATCTGTCTATATCTTGAAACTAACCGATGAAGCATATCAAAGGCATTTACATAACATCAGTAAAGATATATTACTTTACAATGAAAAGATAATGAAGATGTTTATTGTCTGTTATGAAGAACTAGATTCTGGTGAAGGCCGAGACCAAATTTATGCTTGTATTGAAGAGATGTTTTTCAAACCAATTTGGCCTCATTTATTGCTACTCTTCAGGTAAGATGTTTCCAATTTATTCACTAAGTTTATGATTTTTGCAGTTTATTTGTTTTCCATTTATATTAATCGGGAGTTAGAAGATATGCATTCAAACTCTTCTTACATGTAGAACATAGTATTCAATGTACACCTCTCATAAAATACATACATCTAAACTTCATTAACCTTTAGCATTCAGATTATTCTGCCAAATTAATTGCTTATTTCTTCACATTGTTTTGAATTAATCATGCATTATCTTCCAGCTTCAAGATTTCAATGATGTGATTGTTTATTTTTAGAATGGCATTGTAGGGTAGGTGTAAGAAGCCACATCTAGCCAGTTTAAACATGAAATGGGTAGAATATTTGGGATGGATATGGCTGGATTAAATGCTAAAGTGTTAGAATATCATATGAACAACATAAAAAAGGTGTAAAAAAAACAACAAAAGATAGGTGACTCCTAGTATTCGTGTATATGACTCATTGAGAGGGTGATCAAGGAAGGATACTTTGAAGTGGGTTACTTTCTGTAGACCTGTAATAATTAAAGCAACTATTCATTATACAGTGATCCTATTGCTTGTACCTATCCCTTTGTGTCTACACTGTATTTGTAATTTGGCCTCAAGTACTAGACTAATAAAATATATCCCACTAGATTTTTCTAGTGTAGAAAGAATTTGTAACTCATTTTTGCATATATAAGAGTGTAGGAAATTTTTGTTTGTGTATTTTGCACTGAGTGGGTGCTACACAATTTCTTTACATCAATGTTTGAGGAAAATTAGCAGAACAAGGAAGCATCTGAATATAAAACAATCTTTTATTCAGTGGTCAGGTCAGGTATAGAAACAGCAATGTTGGAGTTAATAATACTTTGTGAAGGTATTCTTCACAGAACTCCAGCAAAATCAGAGCTGGTCAATTATCGAGCGTCCAGGACAGGAGCGTAGGCCAAAATTGAGAGCTGCTAAATAATTCTACCTTGCAGTTAGTTTGTAGATATCAATGAACAAGCTGGCCTAGAAAAGTCCATTCAGAAGATCAGAAACAGTTTTTCCCGTGCTTTATCATCCATGAATGATTGTCTCATGTTTGGTGAGAGAGTTGTTATTTCTCAAAAATTACGACATCTAGTTTTAAAACAATTACATATGGGCCACCAAGATATAAATTATATGAAATCTAATGCAAAAAGACAGACACAACTCTCCCATTGTACTTGTTTAGGTAGCAGAAGAAAAAATGTGAAGATAAATGTAAAACTATTAAGAAAAAAATTAAAGTTCTTAATGTTTTCTCATCTTTTCACTGTTTAGTGAGAAAAATAATCTTATTTTCACATTACTGTGTCTGTATTCACTTTTTCAGTAATTAATCTTTTTATCTAGAAGTTAAACATTAGGTTTAATTTGAAAATTAATACTGACAATATACATTGTATTTCAGAATTGTTCATAGAGATGAAGAATATAAAGCAGCTCAGGTAATGACTGACTATCAGAATGTAATGCCACAAGATGTTGATGTGGCACCAAATCTTTGTCTTGAACAGTCTTCCACTTCTGGTCAGTTTCCTTATCAGTCTGCAGTTGAAGAGTTGAGATCAGTGAAAGATTTGACAACACCCTTAATGAAAATGGAATGCTTAGGTAAGTAATTGCAAAGCAGGTTTTAAGTTTATGAATTTTGAAATAGTGTATGTTGTGCCATCGCAAAATTGAAGACCAAGCTGTTGAATTAGTTATTGAATATCACTTATTAGCAGTCATCAAACAAGAATGAAAGGTAGACTGTATGATGCATGTTTGTGAACTGCCATGCTACACGACAATGAAACATGGGCCATGAGTGCTGAGGACACGCGTAGGCTTGAAAGAAATGAAGCTAGTATGATCCACTGGATGGGTAATGTCAGTGTGCATACACGACAGTGTAAGTGTCTTGAGAGAACTGTTGGACATAAAAAGCATCAAATGTGGTGTGCAAGAGAGACAACTGCATTGGTCTGGTCATGTGTTACATATGGATGAGGACAGTTGCATGAGGAAGTGCCACTCCCTAACAGTAGAAGGAACCTGTGGAAGAGGTAGACCCTGAAAGACATGGGATGAGGTGGTGAAGCATGACCTTCGAACATTGGGCCTCACAGAGGCCTTTGGAGATATGCTGTGATTGAGAAGACCCGGCAACTAAAGTGAAATCGCAGCCACGCATATCTGGTCTAGTTAAGGGTACTCCTGATGTGTCGGGCGATATGATATGCTTGAGAAGACCTGTTGAGTCAAGTAAAACCAATATCATAGCTGTGGCCAGTGCCCGCTGACTGGCTCCCATGTTACAAAGTTTCGGATCTGAGACACCTGATGTAAACAAACAATGAGATCAAAGATGAAAAATGGGTAATGGGCATATTTGACATGTTTCAGGAATTTTTGCTTGTTTATCAGCACCCATCCAACCCATTCATTATCCATGAACTCATTTGCTTAAACAGCCACTAAGTAAAGTGGTGTAATGGTATTGAATTTACCAATTTTACATATTAAACACATTCTTGGAAGCTGGTAGGTAATCATCATCATCATCGTTTAACGTCCGCTTTCCATGCTTGCATGGGTTGGACGATTTGACTGAGGACTGGTGAACCAGATGGCTATACTAAGCTCCAATCTGATTTGGCAGAGTTTCTACAGCTGGATGCCCTTCCTAATGCCAACCACTCAGAGCGTGTAGTGGGTGCTTTTACGTGCCACCGGCACAAAGGCCAGTCAGGCGGTACTGGCAATGGCCACGCTCAAAATGGTGTATTTTACGTGCCACCCACACAGGAGCCAGTCCAGCGGCACTGGCAACAATCTCGCTCGAATGTCTTTACACATGCCACCGGCACAAGTGCCAGGAAGGCGACACTGGGCACAGGTGCCATCACAATTTCGCTTTCGCTTGCCCCAACAGGTCTTCGCAAGCTGAGCTATGTGTCCAATGAAGGAGATGACATTGGCATGGGTGCCAGTCGTTGAATTTGTAACTGTTAATGAATTCTAGGCACATGGTATTTTGTTATGCAACCATGATATACTACAAAGTATAAAGTATGGTTGCATAACGAAATACCATGTGCCTAGAATTCATTAACATTTACCTACCAGCTTCCAGGAATGTGTTTAATATGTAAAATTGGTATCTCCAATAACATTACACTGCTATATTTAGTGGCTGTTTAAGCAAATGAGTTCATGGATAATGAATGAGTTGATGGGTGCTGAGGAAGGAGCATATTGTTGTTTACATCAGGTGTCTCGGATATGAAACTTTGTTACAAAATCGGTGCCAGCTATAATTTCTATAGAGAATCTGTAGAGATAACTTGAACAAATGAAGTAATAGCACTGCTAACACAGTAGTACATGATATTGGCTTATAAAAAATGTTAATATACTTTTTAGTATATTATGGTTGCATAATGAAATACTGTGTCCCTACAAATCATTAAAGAGAGTGAAATGTTTCTAGATGATTACTTCCTGTTTTGTTTTCCAGTTCGTGTTATCCGACAGGTGTGCCAGTGCATTGCAGATTATCAACATCCAAGTCATAGTGGTGTAAAGAGCAATATTGAAGATCATGCACCTTCAGTGTATGTAGACCACATGTGGCATTTCCTTCATTATATCTTAAATACTTATGTTTCTATATGCATTAATATGTATGTGTGTGTGTGTGTGTGTGTGTGTGTGTATTAATGTGTTTGTGTATAAATATGTATGTGTATGTGTGTATCTATCTATATCTATCTATCTATATATATATATTGGATCGTCCCATAAATAATGCGTTTTTTTATACTTTTTTTTTTATTTTTCAAAATTTAGATAAACAGTTGTTTTTTAATCTAAAATATACTCTCCTTCATTTTCTACAATGCTTTTCTATCTATCTGGTAGACTTGCAAGGCCCCTCTTCTAAAATTCATTTGTCTGTGACAAAAAATACTTCTCCAGTACTGTCCTGACCTCGTCTACAGAATTAATGATTTTTCCATCCAACTGATTTTGAAGACTGTGGAGTAAATGATAATCAGGTTGGGCAATATCCGGCAAATGTGGTGGGTGGGGCATCGTTTCCAATTCAAACTGCTCCAGCCTCCAGAATATCATCTTCGTTGTATGTGGCCAAGCATTATCCTGATGGGAGAGCACCTTTCATCTTGAAACCAAAGATAGTTGTTTTTCTTCTAGTGTTGACTTAAGCCACTCAAGCTGCTTACAGTAGATCTCCTGTGTTATCATTTGATTTGGGTTTAAAAGTTCAAAGTGGACTAAACCTTTCATATCCCACCAAACAGATAACAACACCTTACGTGGCTGAAGACCTAGGTTGCTGGTGTTTCTCCTTTTCCTACCCACTGTCTACAGCGCTTAACATTTTTATAGAGAACCCATTTCTCATCACCAGTCCAAAGAAGGTTCGTTTGAGATGTGACAGCAAAGAAGAGCACACATTCACTCTCTGCATGTGATTAGACTCTGAAAGTTTGTGAGGAACCCATTGACCCAATTTGCTAACTTTTCCAATTGCATGCAGGTGTCGATGAATGGTTGAATGACCAAATCCAAGCTTCTCTACTAGTTCCTCAACAGTTATGATAATATTTTGTTCCACCAGGGTTTGCAGGACGTCCTCGCCGAGCTCTACAGATCTTCCTGGACAAGGCTCGTCTTCTACGCTGTAGTTTCTGGTTCGGAATTTCTGGAACCACTGTTGACACTGGCTTACGCTTATTGTCCGATCCTCATATACTGCATTAACATTCCTTGCACTTTCTGTTGCATTGTTGCCTTTATTGAACTTATAAAAGCAAAATATGCCGAATATGCTCCTTTGTCACTTCCATTATAGCTTTGAAAAAATAACTGTTAAAATCGAACTGCACTCTTCAAAACTTGCACTAAGAATAAGGACAAGATAAAATTACTACCTGCTTTTATAGCAAGTTGATGCAGGTAGTTTATCCTGTTCCCCTCTGACTTTTAACTCATGCAATTGAAAAAAACCGCATTATTTATAGGACGACCCAATATATATACAGGCATACCTTGGCTTAAATCGTTTCGATTTAAGTCTTTCTTGATTATACATTGGTTTTCAAAAATGATATAGGGAAAAATAGAAATTAAGTTAAGTCATTTTACTCGACTTTATGTCTGTCAGCCACCAATATTGGACTTGTAAAATCACTAGAAAACCATTAAAAGCACATAAAACCATGTTGCTGTAGAATAAATAAGAATAAAAACATAAAATCTTATTAAAATATGTACAGTAAATGTTAAGATACACACCATAAAGTAATGTAGCTTAATGAATGAAATCATGAAATCACGAAATCACCAAATTGTATGTAGATATTGGTAAATTTAAAATAAATTAGTTTTTTTTTTTACTATTGCAAAATAATAATAAGTATTGAATTTGTTTTTTAAGCTTAAAAAAAGGTTGTTATTTTACCATGTCTTATTGCAATCCGCATTCATAAATAAAGCATCCACGATGTACAATAAACACCGCCAAATTGTATTCATAATTTAGATTACTTTTTTTTTTTACTGTACTGTATTAAAAAATAAAAATTATTTGTTTGTAAGCTTAAAATAGGTTTTTATTAACCCTGTATTATTGAACATGCATTCATAAATAAAGTACAGAACTGGGAATGGTTATTATCGGTTTAGCCTAGAGACAAGTAAATTTGGCCTAGCCTAGAGTGAAGTTAATTTGAATTAAGTCATTTTTCGACTTAAGTCATGTCTCCTGGAACCGATTAATGACGTAGGGTGAGGTATGCCTCTTCATCATCATCATCGTTTTACGTCCGCTTTCCATGCTAACATGGGTTGGACGATTTGACTGAGGACTGGTGAACTGGATGGCTGCACCAGGCTCCAATCTGATCTGGCAGAGTTTCTACAGCTGGATGCCCTTCCTAATGCCAACCACTCTGAGAGTGTAGTGGGTGCTTTTACATGCCACCGGCATGAGGACCAGTCACACGATACTGGCAACGGCCACGCTCAAAATGGCGTTTTTTACGTGCCACCTGCACAGGAGCCAGTCCAGCGGCACTGGCAACGACCTCGCTCGACCTTGCTCGAATAATTTTCTAATATGCTACCGGCGCAAGTGCCAGTAAGGCAACGCTGGTATACATATATATATGTGTGTGCATATGTATTGATGTGTGTGTGTATATATATATATATATATATATATGTATAAATGTATATGTTTAAATATACATACATACATACATATATACTCATATGTATCATCATCATTTGAACATTCATTTTTCCATGTTTGTATGGGTCAGATGGAATTTATTGAGGCAGATTTTCTGTGACTGGATGTTCTCCCTGTCACCAACTCTTACCTGTTTCCAAGGAAGATAGTATTTCCTCATGGTCAGACATGATAATAATAAATGTTACAATTCATGTATTGCAATAAGATATATTTTGTGGTACATAATGTACGTAATAATATGAGACAATCAGAATTTTTACCTTTGAATTAAGTGTTACATGGGGTTTTCTTGAGAGTTTACTTGTATATAAGATACTTTATCAAGAACTGTACTACTCAAAGTGGACAGTAGCTCCCCTAGGAATAGTGGAAAATATTATGTGGGTAGAGAGGACAAAGGGGGACAGAAAGTCGGGAGGGAGACAATAGATGAATCTGTAACGTTCATTATCATCATCATCATCACTCTGCCAGCTGTGGAAACATGTCTGACGATGGGGAACTGATAGACTGCTGTCAATCACTAGCCTGTCAGCATATGTTGTAGCTGGTCAACTGCTTAGTCAACCTCTGCTCCTGTAGCCATGTGTTGGTTCCCAGAGTAACACATCCCTCATACTTTTGTTCCTGGCCCAGTAGTAATGCCTAGCAAAATGGAGTCTCCTGGCTTTGACAACCTCTGATATCAGGGGAAGGTCCCTGTAGAGGTCTTCATTGATCACCCTCTGTTGCTATCTGATATTCAGTGCATGTTGGAGTAAGCGGGTGTAGCATCCATCTAGTCATTCCTGCAATGTTTTTGCCAGGGTCCAAGTTTATGCCTATAGAAGACATACAAAAAGAAAAAAAAGAAGAAAGAAAAAAAATTAATAACAGAAAGCAAAACTACCAATGCCCTACATCCCAACAACATTTAAGAACCATGCTCATCAATGTCAAAATGTCACACTCCAAAAAATCATCAACATCTTACATGTAATACATGTAGCTCCAAATGTTGGGAATTATTTACAGAAATAGAAAATACTGAACTTCTTGAGCAGTTGCTATGCCTCTAATTTTTTCTGAATTATAGAGACATATGGGGCTGATGTATTTCCAATTTCTTTAATCCTAAGCAGATAAAAGGTACACTTTCCTCCAGATATATAGGTACAGTTGAACTTGGTACTTCAAGCCAGCCAATGAATCCCTTCTTAATTCTATAGTGTTACCACAACTATTATCATTACCACAATCACCACTACACCATTAAGTTTTTAGAATTGCTTCTTTTCAGTGGTGCAGATGATCTGCTTCCAATCCTGCATTATGTGCTGATCCGTAGTGAACTACCAGAACTTGTATCTGAATGTGCTGCCATAGAGGAACTGATCCATGAAGGGTAACATAAACTCATATTTATTATTTCACTTGTCTTCAGTACTTTTATTTTTATCTATGGTTTCACTGTGTCTGGTAACCATATTTTGCAGTATACAAGTTGGAATTTTCAAATTAAAATTTGCAGCTAAAAAAGGTGGGATGACTTATACACCAAGATGTCTTTGGAAGACCAAAAGTTCTATGTGAAATGCAGTAGGATTTGGAAAAATAGTGACAATGTTTGAATGTTTACACTATATACTACATTGACTTGTATGCTGGAAAATATGGTACCACACTCTCATGTCTTTGTTTACAGTGTGTGTGTGCGTGTGTGTGTGTGTGTGTGTGTGTGTGTGTGTGTTACTATGTTTTTCTACCAATGGTTACAATATATGAAGTTATTACACTTTTCTACCTGTAGTTATAACGTGCCAAATTATGAAATAACTAATGTATTTTATCAGCTCTTAGCACAGTGTTAAAATATTCTTATGTGCAAAGTGTGTAATAGACAGGCATCCTCTCTTATGTGCAAGCATGGCTGTCTGTTTAAGAAGTTCACTTTAAAACCCCTGGGTTCAACATCATCATATAACACTTTGGGTGTCTTCTACCATAGTTATTTGCTATTTGTTAGCAAATGTGTTCTGAGTGGAATTTGATAGATGGAAACTGTATAGAAGGGAGCCTTGAATTGATGGTGCTCTGGAATGAGAGGGTCAGAAACGCAAGGTGTTCTGGATTGTAGTGTGTCAGTGTGAATCAAGACGTCATGTATATAGAATGATAGTGATGTGCTTTCCCCACTCTGATGTAGAGAAGAAACAGGCACAGGCATGGAAATGCTTCCTTCAGAGATTGCTGAATAAAGGAAATCTATGGGAGATGGGGAGACTACCACAAATAGGTCCAACAGACAAACCAACTCTTGAAGTTGAGAACTATATAGTTAAAAGTACAATTAAGGATATGAAGGCTGGGAAAGCAGCTAAGCCTTTGGGTATAATCACTGAGATGCTGAAAACATCTGGTGCAATAGGACATACTCTTGTCACATGCAGTCAATCAGGTAATACTGAGAGGTGTTCTGTTTATCTATATTGCCAACTACTATAAGAGCAAAGGGGATGATTTAGAAGGAAGCAACTACAGAAGTAATAAATTGATGGATCAAGCTTGGAAAGTAATAGCAAGTGTTATAGCATAACTAATCAAGAAGAGAATTAGCTTAGATGAGATGTAGTTCAAACCGCAGAGTATTCCATTTTCATTTGCAAAGTTTCTTACTTTCTCTTTTAATGTTTTTATTTCAAGTTTTAATTCGCTATTTGGAAAATCGACAGTTTATTGTATTAATGTATACGTAATGTAAAAATATTATTTATTGAATGAAAATTTAAAATACCCATATAATTTTTGTAAACAAAATTTTAAATTGATTTTGTTGTTATGGCTGTTTGGAATGCTATAAGCCTTACAATAATAACTATCTGGGGTGGAGGTGAAGAATACGCACACCACCCATTTATGGCGTGACAAAAAAAAAAACCCTAACCCTAACAAAACAAATTGTAAATATTTTCAGACGAAAAAGCGAACAATTCAAAGGAAGTTTTGCTGTTGTTTCTAGCACAACCCAAACCACCCTTCCTTTTCACTCCCACATGTATTGATGCTTTTTCAATATTTTTCTCTCATGAAACACATTTTATGGAATGATGATGCTGAAGTAACACACGCGTGGTCCATTGGTGGAAGAAAAACAATAAATTGTAATCTAAATTTTTACCCCCACCTGAATCAAACGAAGCCGTGTGTGTGTGTAAGGAAAAACATTTTCTAACTGGAAAGTATGTTATTAAAATGAATTATCCTTTACATAACTCTTTTTTTTTTTAAAACAACAACAATTTCAGCATGGAAGATGTTTGTAAGCCATTCAAGAACACACAAAAACAGTTTCATTTCAACATTTAAATTTCATTTGTGCCAAAATATTTGTTGCTTTGAAAGCACGACCTGTTCACTAGCAAAACTTCATGCTGCATCACTTTTGTGAAGTTCTGTGAAATTTAAATGTTGAAGCACGGCAGGAGGTGCAGATGAGAGCAGCTGCATCAAACTCTCTCATGCACCAAATGTCAATTCCTGAAGTAAAATTCGTGAAGTAAAATTGTGTAGCAACACCAAATGGTGGTGCCCCAGCATGGCCACAGCTCATGAGCTGAAACTAGATAAAATGAAAATGAAAAAAGAAAAGTGAAACTAACTGTTTTTGTGTGTTTTTGAATGGCTTACAAACATCTTGCATGCTGCACTTGTTTTTGTTTCAGCACACAATTTCAGATCAAATCACTTTCCATGCAAGTACATCTCCGTAATGTTTTGAAATCACTGTGGATAAATGCCAGCAATGACCTTCTCCAATATTTTAATTTCTAAACAGGAACAATCGGGGGCAAGGAGTGGGGTTGCAAAAAGTTTGTAATTTCTCAAATTTTCTTTTTTATAGCAGCATATAAATGTATTTATGCGGAAAAAATATCGAAAAATATCAATACATGCGAGAGTGATAAAGAAACAAAGAGGGTTGCCTTTGGATGTGCTAGAAACAACAGCCAAATCGCCCTTAAATCACTCAATTTTCCCTCTGAAAATAACAATTTTTCTTTTTTTTTTTTAGCTGAAAAGGCTCTTCCCATGGTTTTGAAGTGCAAAAAAAAAAAATTGGTCAAAATAGGTCTGGATTGTGATGATGAGGGAGTGGGGTTGTAAAAAAAAAGTTTTCAAAATTTTTTTCACACAAAGATACATCTCCCCACCAACCCCATCATTTCAAAGGCTGTGGTTTAAATGAAATGGAGAAAATCCATGAAAAAATTTTCCTCACAAATTTCTTTATAATTGTAATCTATGCTGTTTGGAAGGGATTTGTATACCCATTTTCCTGAAAGCTATGAGGGAAAAAAGATCATGTGAATTCTTCAAAACTCTTCTCTCCACCCACTTGGAAAAATTATTTCCCACAAATCCCTATATACTCTGAAACCACAACATCTAAGTGGTATTTGTAGAAAATTTTATTAAAAAGTATCCATTTTTCTGGATGTTATGAGGCAACAAAGTTGGGAGCATATATATCTGAAGTAATGCCCTTTTATTTATATGATTTTTTTCATTTCATTCATTGTTTGCAATGTTCTCTTCCTCCCTCCTCTCTCTCTCTCTCTCTCTCTCTCTCTCTTACACACACACACTCACTGCAAAGCTTACAGATGGGCTGCTGAATTGTAATCTCTATGTTGCTTTGAGGGGAAGGTAGAACTTGACAAATTGCTCCTCCCTCTGTTGTTGGACTATCATGATGTTTGTTTAAAAGAGAGAGAGATTATGACTGTGATAAAATAATGAAAACAATATTTACTAAGAAAGCACTATTATACAAAGAAATAATTAGACGTAAAAATTATTAGAAGTGGGAATCAAATGTGAAAATATTATCAAGGGGCTAGCAGAAAACTGCCTGGAGTTTTCTGCTAGTGATTGCAGTGAAATTTACTGCTCTGAATGTATGACATTCAGAGTAAAAATAAAGTAAAGTTCAGTGAGTTATAACTTCTGCTGGCAACAAAGGAGTTCTTTCTATGCCTCTGACTGAAGAGTTGATTATGTAATACTTTTGTATGAAATGCAATGTTGCATGATTGTGAAATATGGGTGCAAAGAATGTATGGAGATTAGAAAGAAATGAAGTGGGCATGCTCTGTTGGAGGTGTAAAGTGTGTGTGTGTGTGTGTGTGTACTATATGCTTAAAATTTTACAGAATTTTCATAATTTTTACTGTTGTTTTTTCTTTCTGTCTAGGTATCTTCTTGGTGAAGGTGGCTACTGTTTGACTTCGTTCCAAACAGCTCTTGGATATCTTACATCTCTATCTTCAGAAAAAGTCTTTCACACTTTACCTGGAAATTAGTATGAAATTGTATTTATGTGATATTTGGAAAATTCTTCAGCAAAAACAATGTTTTTTTGCATTTATATGCTGGAAATAATATTGAGCCTTCCACCTGCCCCAATTTCTTCTATAGATTTACATTCCATGTTGTGTGGGATTCTCTGTAAAGTTTTCAACAAGCAGTGATGGCATTTATTAGCTTCAGTAAGCTATCTGGTTTATATCACACAGATGTTGTGTTGTTTGTTCTCGAGCAAACAGCTCAACTGTTTTAATTACTTCATTGTTATATGTTATATGGTCACCTTTTTTTTACCATATAACTAATACATTACTAATTAAATAACTCAACCACAATAATATTTATAAACAATATCTTATTTATCATCGAATTCTACTATATAAAATAAGCATGCAGTGATATCAAATGACCATTAACAATGAATCGGTAAATATATAAAATATATTACTAATGATATATCAAGTCAATAAAGTTTACAAAATACTTGGAAAGTTTCAATTAAAATTTTATTTAAAACCCTTATCTGTGTTTTTAGTTTTTCATTGCCTGGAGGCGCAATGGTCCAGTCGTTAGGGCAGCGGACTCGCGGTCATAGGATCGCGGTTTCGATTCCCAGACCGGGCGTTGTGAGTGTTTATTGAGCTAAAACACCTAAAGCTCCATGAGGCTCCGGCAGGGGATGGTGGCGAACCCTGGTGTACTCTTCCGCCACAACTTTCTCTCACTCTTACTTCCTGTTTCTGTTGTGCCTGTTATTCAAAGGGTCAGCCTTGTCACACTCTGTGTCACGCTGAATATCCCCGAGAGCTACATTAAGGGTACACGTGTCTGTGGAGTGCTCAGCCACTTGCACGTTAATTTCACGAGCAGGCTGCTCCGTTGATCGGATCAACTGGAACCCTCGACGTCGTAAGCGACGGAGTGCCAACAACAATGGTGCTTCAATGACAGAAGTATAAATGAAGATTGTAAGCGACACATTTGTCTAGGTATTAATCCTTTTGATACCAAACTTCTTTAGATCTTCCCTGGTTCTATGATAAAAGCTTCCTGTTTTAAAGTCGTCTAAATTAAAACCTTGCATCAAAAGCTGTTAATTTATGTTCTAAACTTCAGCATAATAATTATTTTACTAAATTCTTCGTTATTTTCAAAATTAATTGAAACAAAAGCAGTGTACTTCAATGAAAATATGGTTAAGGTGGTAACTGTAACAGAATTAAAAATTTTTTTGTCTTTGGTCAGTAAATGTTATTTCCTATTTGCTTCCATCTAGAAATAAAAGGAAATGACTACTATTCCCTTCAAACTTGGCATTTGTGACCTGGACATCAGTGTTTTGAAACTGACCTATTTTCCATTATAGGCTGAAGCAGAAATATCATTATACAGAATATTCTGCTAAATATCACAGATTTGCTTGTCAGTTGGCCGACCATAACCACTTGAGCATGTCCCTTAGTGGCTGACAATATGTGCATCTCTGATCATGAGCAGGAGTAGTGGGAGAGCATCATAGCCATGTGTCGAGAGGGATTCTTTGGGTTTTGTATAAATGTAACAAGGCCAATTACCATTTTTCATACTTTCTGGGAGGTAAGCAAATAGGAAATAACAGTTGCTACCCAAGGTCAAAGATCGTGGTATACACTGTAATAAGTGCCAAAGAAATAAATATGAATGTCTCATTTTACCCGCCCTCATTCCCGATCTAGAATCATTGCACACCCTCTATTCTATTCTCTTGTACAGAGTGTACTAAAGGATTCCTAATTGATTTTTAGTAAAGAGCATAAAAATACATGAGTTCTTTCAGATTAAATTAAATATGGTCATGTGACATATTAAGATACGTTTCATTAAATAAGTCAGCCTTTAGCTTTCACAATCCCTCAAAGATGGCAATGGACAGTCACATGAATATCAGACAACTTCTTCACTGAAATGATCCATTGACGCGACTAAGGCGTTCTTCAGAGTGGTGATATTTTTGGAGGAAACTCTTGAAGCATCACGTTCTAGAATGGACCAAATAGTGAATTCCATAGGGTTGATGTCTGGGCTGGAGATGAGACCAAACATTCTTGTCCCAGAACCTGCTGAAATGGCTCCTGTACCACACTGTGTCACATTGGACGTATTTCCCCCCCCCCCCCCCATCACCTGAAGTTTTTTTACACTATTATGGATATTTACATAATATTCCATTTCGTAATAATATTCATGAAGAGATTCATTGATATTTCAGTTTGTAAATTTTGTAAATTATGGCGAGTTGAACACATTTGTGAAGTGCTCAATCAATTTTTTTGACATTTGAATTGATTTGCACAACATATATGATATTTATTCGATAAAAGAGAATCCAAACAAGACTTGTATTATTTGGAGAAAGTGTGTTGAAGAATGCCATGAAATTGCTGTGGAGAATGGAATATCTAACCTTTTTGACAGAATCCTTCTTCAGGGAAAAGATGACAAGACAAAAAATAAAAGAAAAATAAAGTTTTATATCACCTGTGTTAAGAAACTAGCTGCAACTGATTATCATCATCATCGTTTAATGTCCGCCTTCCATGCTGACATAGGTTGGACGGTTTGACTGAGGACTGGCAAGGCAGGTGGCTGCACCAGGCTCCAATTTGATCTGGCAAGGTTTTTACAGCTGGATGCCCTTCCTAACGCCAACCACTCAGAGAGTGTAGTGGGTGCCTTTTATGTGCCACCGGCACGGGGGCCAGTCAGGCGGCACTGACATCGACCGCAATGGAGTGGTGCTTTTTACATGTCATCGGCATGGGGGCCAGTCAGGTGACACTGGCATTGACCGTGCTCGAATGGTGCTTTTTATGTACCACCAGCATGGGAGCCAGTCAGGTGGCACTGGCATCGACCACGCTCGAATGGTGCTTTTTACGTGCCACCGGCACAGGAGCCAGTCCAGTGGCACTGGCATCGACCAAGCTCGAATGGTGCTGTTTATGTGCCAGTCAGGCGGTACTGGCATCGGCCACAGCAGTGATTTCACTTGACTTCAACAGGTCTTCTCAAGCACAGCATATTGCCCAACGATGGAAAGGAACACTTAAATGGGCTGGTTATGCGACACTGGCATAGGCCACGGCTACCATCTCACTTGGCTTGCCAGGTCTTCTCAAGCACAGTATATCTTCAAAGGTTTCAGTCGCTTGTCATTGCTTCTGTGAGGCCCAACATTCGAAGGTCGTCCTTAACCACCTCATCCCATGTCTTCCTGGGTCTATCTCTTCCACAGGTTCCCTCCGCTGTTAGGGTGTGACACTTTATCATACGGCTGTCCTCATCCATACGCAACACGTAACCATACCTTCACAGTCGTCTCTCTTGCACACCACTTCTGATGCTTTTTATGTCCAACTTTTCTCTTGGGGCTTACGGTCTGCCATGTATGCATACTGACATTACACATCCAGCAGAGCATACTAGCTTCATTCCTTTCAAGCCTATGCATGTCCTCAGCAGTCACAGCCCATGTTTCACTGCCGTGTAGCATGGCTTTTCGCACACGTGTCATACAGTCTACCTTTCACTCTGAGCGAGAGGCCCTTTGTTACCATGAGGAACGCAAGTAATCTGAGTTTCATATGTTGACAGGAAGTAGTAGAAAAGAGAAACTTGGTGAGAGAAGGGGAAAGAAAGAGAAGCAAGCAAGAGTGAGGTGGAAGGAAAAATTGAGGTGAGAGGGAAGCTATTTAGTTGATTTGTGTAACATATCTGTGCAGCTGACTGCTGGTGATCAGGAACCCCCCCCCCCCCCCCTTCTGACAGTATTATGTGTTAATAGTTATATAATGGATTGCAATTGCCAAAACATCAAAGTTGCTCTATGCCAATATGCTTTAAAGAATATGCGCTGGCATAACTATATTTGTTGAGAAAAGAAGTTCATAACTTTCCCCAGATAGTTTGGTGTTTCGAAGACTAGGGGATTATTAGCTTGCTTTGAAATAAGTTAAGGTTGGTGACAGGAAGGGTATCCAGCTGTAGAAAATTTGCTTCAACAAGTTCTCTCAGACCAATGCAAGCATGGAAAAGTGGATGTTAAGACAATGAAGATGATGATAACGTGTGTGCGCATGCACAGACACACTCACATTAACGCATTCCTTCTTTGGGCACAAAACGCTGCTTGCAAAGACCTGTTGAGGCAAGTGAAATCGAAATCGAAATCGAAATTGAACCAAATTCGATGACTGGCACCCATGCCAACCTTCCTTCATTAGACACTAAACTCAGCTTGCGAAGACCTGTTGGGGCAAGTGAGATCGAAACTGAACCAAATTCGATGACTGACATCCGTGCCAGTGGAGCGCTAACAGCACTATCCGAGTGGGATCACTGTCAGAGCAGCGGTCTCACTTCCGTGCCGGTGGCACCTAAAAAGCACCCACTACACTCTCGGAGTGGTTGGCGTTAGGAAGGGCATCCAGCTGTACAAACTCTGCCATTAGATGGGGTTAAATAACATTGTAAGATGGTGAAATTTTGGAAATCGTCTTTATTTAGTACCTAGTAGTTATGTTGTTATTTTCATTGAAATCGGAGGTATTTGAAATTTCACAGGGGGGTGTTTTCCCCCTTTTAAGCCCTCTAATTGCAATAGAAAGTACATTTTATGTAGCTCATCGTCTTTCTCGTAAAATTTTACATAAGAACACATACTTTGTTGTTATGTATCTTCTATTCCCTTTCGTCCTATAGATGTAGACACACAGACGTTGAGCTTTATATATATATATATATATATATATATATATATACTAGCGGACCACCCGGTTTTCAGCCCAGTCTGTGCTTAAATGTATTCAAAAGGCACATATTGGCATCTACGGCAATGCTAATTTTCCTTAAAATAAAAGTTTCTTCCTGTATCACGTATTTTTTCCCTAGAGAAAGACACACACACATGCATACACACACAACCAGAGAAAGAGAGAGAGAAAGAGAGGGAGGGAAATAGTGAGAGACATAGAGACATAGAGAGGGACAGAAAAAAAGCAGAGGTCCGGCAGAGACTTTAAAGGAATAAATGTAATGTATAAACTTAGAGAAAGCTGAGTGATAGACAGAACATTTTTTCACTCTGTAAAAAGCATTACGGTGAAATAGGCAGCGCGTGAATTGCTAGAAATAGAAGTCAATGCATCACCAACACGCCACCCAACCCATTCCGTTTTCGGAAAATAAGTGCACAGTTATCTGTGAAACGGTCAAATTAACTTAAATGACACGAAAATCCTGAAATATTATCAATTCTACTTCGCGTTTTCAGCGGACAACGTACAAACAAACCTTTCTTTTTATAAGGACTAGCAGAAAGATTGCCTTCCGGGTAGTTTTTTGCTAGCCCCTTGATATTATCAGAAAATTACAAAAAAAAAAAAAAAAAATGTTTGAAAAGAATTCAAAACTCTGCAAAAATTCTTCATGGTACAAAACGTTGCTTACTTTTTACTCAACCTGATATATTGATATGTTTCTTGCCTTGGTGTATTTATTGTGTTATATGTATTTTATGTTGATGTAAATTATAACTATAGGACAATTATCTAAATTTTGTCTTTTCTTAAACCAAGTTATATAATATCTAGTGTCTCGGGTTCGATCTGACCACTTTCAAACAATTGTGTAAAAAAAATTTTTGCAAAAAGGAAAAGCAATACATATATACTCTTTTACTTGTTTCAGTCATTTGACTGTGGCCATGCTGGAGCACCGCCTTTAGTCGAGCAAATCGACCCCAGGACTTATTCTTTGGAAGCCTAGTACTTATTCTATCGGTCTCTTTTGCCAAACCGCTAAGTTACGGGGACGTAAACACACCAGCATCGGTTGTCAAGCGATGTTGGGGGACAAACACACACACACACACACATATATATACATATATACGACGGGCTTCTTTCAGTTTCCGTCTACCAAATCCACTCACAAGACTTTGGTCATCCCGAGGCTATAGTAGAAGACACTTGCCCAAGGTACCACGCAGTGGGACTGAACCCGGAACCATGTGGTTGGTAAGCAAGCTACTTACCACACAGCCTCTGCTACGCCTATATATAATAAATAAATAACAAATGAAAGACAGAAGATGGAATATACGAGAATATATTATTAATCACAACAATTGTTTCGACACATCTAGCATCGACTCCTCTTGTGGGACACACAAAAACTGGTTCAGGAGTATCCGGTGGTGCAGACGTATCTCGTCGGGTGATAAATAATAACAAAAAAAACTCGTTAAACTGACTGCGCCTCAGGACTTATTCTTTGTGAGCTTTGTGCTTATATATATATATATATATATATATATATATATATATATATATATATATATATATATAGGATCTAGTTCAAAACGGGGGCACCAGTTTTCATTTATGTTTTATGTAGTGTTTTTGGTACCGAAAGACTTTCAAACTTCGTATACTTATCTATTTTGTGTTATAGAACAGAAAAAAATTTTTGTATTCGAAGTTATTTCATGTAAAAAATTGTCTTATTTCGATAATTTCAACCAATCACTGACAAGTATTCAGCTGTTTACAGTTACTCCTTTGGCAGTTTAAGCGGTGTAAAGCGTATTTAATCTCCATTACTTCTGACATTTTGCAGAGAGGCAACACACGTGTGTTCGTTTTCCTTCGTTTTATTTTTAATATAATTTCGTTAACATCTGCCTGAACTGTATGTGTACAACATTTGCCCTAACCCTAACCCTAACCCTAACCCTTCCCTCAAAAACCAGGCCTTGTGCCTATAATAGAAAGGTTTATTAGCTACTGCCAATATGCTTCAGCCATTTTTTGACAAGGAAATAATAATTTTATCACCGCCAGAATCTTTGAGAATCGTTTGTTTACGTAGTCAGCATTTACTGTATTCGGCTGAATGGACGTCAGTCATTGGTTGAAATTACAGAAATACGACAACTTTAACATGAAATAAGTTGCAATATAATAATTTTTCTTAAGAAGACTAAGAGAAAAAGATGTTTTATATGACACATTCTACCAGTGTCCCAAGTTTCAAAGTGTTTCGTTAAGAAAATACTGGCGCCCCCGTTTTGAACTAGAGCCTATATATATATATATATATATATATATATATATATATATATATATATATATATATATATATATATATATTTATATATTTATATAAGCACACACGTTGAAGTGGCAACAAACATTACTTCTCAGTATTGTTACTACTTACATCTCTTATATTCTAGAACTAGCTACTTTGATTTATACAAGATCCAGCGGCTGAATGTCGCTTCGTTTTCTATAAATTGCGTGCTAGGACGAACGACTGCCATGTCTAGTAGACGGGTCAGTGCTGACGAAGGGAGATACCCTGAACCCGACTGGTATATTGGTCTTGTCACTGCTAGATGGTAGGGGTTCGCTCCCCTGCTTGCAGTATATCAGTCACAGGTTGTGTCATTAACTAGCTGAAGATGTCTCTACCCCGGGATAAAAAAAAAATGGTAGTAACGTAGTTCCGTATGAAACAGTTATGTTGAAGTGGCAACAAACATTACTTTATATATATATATATATATATATATATATATATATATATATATATATATATATATATATATATATATATACACATATATAATAATATAATATAGGATAAATTCTTTATAAGAATTTATCAAGTAGTCAGCGTGAAAAAAAACCTCATAATGAAAGAAATAATGAAAAAAATTTCGTAATGAAAAGAATTCATCATTTTTTCATAAATATAAATAATTTTATATATAAAGGGCATTAACTGTGTAGTAATGCCTCACGCTTCGAGGGACTAAATAAGTCAAAAACTACCAAAAAATAAGCAACATATTTACTGAAAGCGAGGGAATGCAGCTTTCAAAATTTATCTCTTAAAAACATTTAACTCAACGGTAGACCACTGGTTTCTCAATCAAATACAGAAAAACTGTGAAGTAACCTGCATTCTTTTGTTCATCAGTACACGTATGGTCAAGATACATAAAAATAAACAAGAATCAACATACCACGATATAGCCATCACAGTACGATGACTTCTGTCCATAATTATATATCCATGAAAGAGATTTGAATTTATCCGGTTGCATCTCAGTAACATGTGCTTATACAGAATAGTATTCAGCACGATTGAAACAAATAGAAGAATAAAAGAATATATCAGGTTATCCCATAAGTTCTGTCCTATTTTACCTTTTTTAAAATTGAATGAAATTTAATAGTATTTTAGAATGTCTAATGGAATCAAAAATTATTTTTATGCATTTGTGTATATTTAAACTAATTAAATATTATTTTACAGAATAATAGAATTAAAATTTCTTTCATTAAAACCCTTTCTAACATGGAAGTATCCAAAGAGCATTTGAGGCACATAATGCTTTAGGAGTACAAAAAAGGAAACTCTGCAGCTGAAGCGACTCGAAACATACACTCAGTTTATGGGAAAGAATGCTTGAATGAAAGAACTTGTAGAAGATGGTTTGCAAAATTCAGAAGTGGAGATTTCAGCCTTGAAGATGAAGATTGAACAGGACGTCTAGTTGAATGTAATGATAAGCTCCTTGAGGCATTACTTGAAGAAAATCCTGCATTATCAGTTGAAGAATTGGGCAATAAAGCTTAGATCAAACTATACAACTGTTCATCATCATCTTCAACAACTTGGAAAGGTTCCTAAACTTGGAAAATGGGTGCCTCATGAATTGTCCGAAAGCAACCGCAAATCCCGAGTTGACATCTGCTCTTCTCTCCATTCTCGCGAACTCATTTCACCCTTTTTGTCTAGACTTGTGACTGGTGACGAAAAATGGATCTTCTATTGAAATGTCAAACATTGTAAACAGTAGCTTGGTAAACGGGGAAAAGCTCAACCACAACCGAGAAGGGAACTTCATGGAAAAAAGGCTCTTCTCTCTATCTGGTGGGATTGCAAAGGCGTAATTCACTTTGAATTGTTACCACCTAATGCAACAATCAATACTCATGTCTACTGTCAGCAATTAGAGCGTTTGAACCAAACTTTGGAGAAAAAAGACCTGCTTTAGTGAATCGAAGAGGAGTGATGTTTCATCAGGACAATTTGCGACCCCACACTGCAACGATCACATCACAGAAGATCGAAGAGCTTGGTTTCGAAAAAATTCCTCATCCACCTTATTCTCCCGACCTTACTCCTTCAGACTACCTTTTGTTTCATAGTTTACAGAATCATTTGGGGGACATAACTTTCGCAAGCCAGGAGGAGGTCGAAACTGACATTTCAGAGTTCTTTGCTTTGAAACCAAAAGAGTTTTACATTGATGGGATTAAAAAGCTTGTAAATAGATGGAAGGAAGTCATAGATAATCAGGGAAAGTACATTGATGATTAAATTTCAATTAAATATAACATTTGATCACTTGTTTTCTTTATTCAAAATTCGGACAGAACTTATGGGATGACCTCACACACACACACACACACACACACACACACACACACACACACACACACACACACACACACACACACACACACAGCCTTGGTTTTTTTTTATCTCATTACGAAAAATAAATCCTTATATATATATATATATATTTGTATGTGTGTTTGTGTTTGTCTCCCACCACTGCTTAGCAATCATTGTTGGTTTGTTTACATCCCCGTAACTTAGTGGTCGGCAAAGCAGACTGATATAATAAGTACCAGATTTAAAAAAAAATGAGTACTAGGGTCGATTTGTTCGACCGAACCTTTCAAGTCGGTGCTCCAGCATGGCCACAGTCAAATGACTGAAACAAGTAAATAACAAATACACACACACACACACACACACACACACACATATATTTACATATATGTGTGTGTGTGTGTGAGCGTCTGTATATTTGTGTCTTCTTGTATTTATATTATGTGATAGTTGTAAAAGAGTGTCATGGTCATACAAGCAGTGTCATTTCCAATATTTTGCGAGAATATGTCTGGCAATGGGGAAATATCTTGCTTGGATATAGGTGAAGGTTGGCGACAGGTAGAACATCTGGTTGCAGAAACCTACCTAAAAAAAAAAAGAAAAAACGAAAATTTCAACTGATTCATGTTAGCATGGACAAGTGGACATTAAAATAATGTTGACGACGATGATGATGATACCGGGTGGCAAGTTAGTAGGGTACTGAAAAATGTCCCAGAAGTTAGCGTTTAATTATCCTCCTCGTCTCCCGCCACCACCACCACCATAACCATCATCACACCCCTTCCACCCCATACTACTACTACTACCACTACTACTACTACTACTGCTGCTGCTGCTGCTGCTGCTGTTGTTACTACTACTACTACTACTACTGCTGCTGCTGCTGCTGTTGTTACTACTACTACTACTACTACTACTACTACTACTACTACTACTGCTGCTGCTGCTGTTTTTACTACTACTACTACTACTACTGCTGCTGCTGCTGTTGTTACTACCACTACTACTACTACTACTACTGCTGCTGCTGCTGTTGTTACTACTACTACTACTACTACTACTACTACTACTACAACAACAACAGCAACAACAACAACAACAACTACTACTACTACTACTACTACTGCTGCTGTTACTACTACTACTACTACTACTACTACTACTACTGCTGCTGTTACTACTACTACTACTACTACTACTGCTGCTGTTACTACTACTACTACTACTACTACTACTACTACTACTACTACTGCTGCTGCTGTTACTACTACTACTACTACTACTACTACTGCTGCTGCTGTTACTACTACTACTACTACTACTACTACTACTACTGCTGCTGTTACTACTACTACTACTACTACTACTACTACTACTACTACTACTACTACTGCTGCTGTTACTACTACTACTACTACTACTACTACTACTACTACTACTACTACTACTACTACTACTACTACTACTACTACTACCACCTACGATGTAATTTCATTAGTAAAGATAGTTCTTCATGGAGCAATCTATTTAATGTATTAACAGAAGCGCACAGCGCATTTCCTTGCCAATACTAAATGTTAACATCTCCAACATTAGTTTCGGTTCGTGAAGGCGCGTGGCTTACTGTTTGGGGTATTTGCCTCGCAGTCATAAGGTCATGGGTTCGATAACCGGTAGCGCGTTGTGCCTTTGAACAAGACACTTTATTTCGCGTTGTTCCAGTCCACCTAGCTGGCAAAAACGGGTAGTTCCTGTATTTCAAAGGGCCAGCGTTGTCACATCTTTTTTTATTATTTTAAAAAAATTTTATTTTTAATTTATGTTTTTTTATTGCCCACAAGGGGCTAAACAAAGAGCGGACAAACAAGGACAGACAAAGGGATTAAGTCGATTACATCGACCCCCAGTGCGTAACTGGTACTTAATTTATCGACCCCGAAAGGATGAAAGGTGAAGTCGACCTCGGCGGAATTTGAACTCAGAACATAGCGGCAGACGAAATGCCGCTAAGCATTTCGCCCGGCGTGCTAACGTTTCTGCCAGCTCGCCGCCTTATGTTGTCACATCTTATGTCAGGCTGAATCTCTCTCTGAAATCTACGTTAAGGGTACGCGTGTCTGTGAAGTACTCAACCACTTGCACGTTAACTTCTCGAAGTAGCTGTTCTGTGACATTGAGCCAGTTTCGGCTCAGTGCCACAAACACCAGAGCTGGGCACTGAACCAATCAGTAGATTACAGGAGTTTGCAAAGGGAAATGAGAAGACAATTCGTATTGAAAAGCTTCTTGCCCATACAACCATGTCTACATCTATACTTAAATTAACCAAAGGCAAAGCGCAGAAAAAAAGGTAGTGGGATGATGCATCACAATCCCAACTAATTAAAACTGGAAATATTCGCTGCGGTGAGGGAGAGAATAGTGTGACTTTTGGAAAACACGGTGACATCTCAGCATATGTTTCGCTCTTATTTGATCTCTGCAATGAAATATAGTGTTATGTCTCAAGCTACTGCTATCTAGCACCTTCAGATAATCTCTACTCAACCGCTACACAACTGCTACTCGACTGCTACTCAACACTCCTACCACGGCCAGACTACCTCTATTTACATGTCTTGGGAGATCCTACTTCTTCGCCTGGGGGCATCGACACAACATATAGTCAGTCATGTGTCTGCCAGATCGATGGAGATGGAGCAATATTTATACATATTCAAGGCAGCGAGCTGGCAAAACCGTTACAGCGTCGGGCAGAATACCTAGCGGCATTTCGCCCGTCTTTACGTTCTGAGTTCAAATTCCGCCGAGGTCGGCTCTGTCTTTCATCATTTCGGAATGGATAAAATAAATACCAGTTGAGTCCTAGGGTTGATGTAATCGACTTACCTCCATCCCCGAAACTACCTTGTGCCGAAATTTGAAACCAATATTAGCGAGAGTTAAGGCGGCGAGCTGGCAGAATCGTTAGCACGCCGGGCGAAATGCTTAGCGGTATTTCGTCTGCCGTTATGTTCTGAGTTCGAATTCCGCCGAGGTCGACTTTGCCTTTCATCCTTTCGGGGTCGATAAATTAAGTACCAGTTACGCACTGGGGTCGATGTAATCGACTTAATCCGTTCGTCTGTCCTTGTTTGTTCCCTCTATGTTTAGCCACTTGTGGGCAATAAAGAAATAAGAACCGTTACCGCGCCCTGCAAAGCGCGGCATTTCGCCCGTCTTTACGTTCTGGGTTCAAATTCTATCGAGGTCGACTTTGTCTTTCATCCCTTCAGGGTTGATAAAATAATTACTAGTTGAGCTTTGGGGTTGATGTAATCGACTTACCCCCCCACCCCTCCCATCCTCCGAAACTTGTCCTTGTATCAAAATTTGAAACCAATGTTTTATATACATTCAAAGATATACATACACTGCCATGACAAAACAAGTAAAATGCCGAGAACAGTAAGCGAAGAACATAATCCGCAATTGAAAAGAAAAGGTAACCAGAGCTCTGAGGTGACATTTTGCTTGTATGTACATAATATAACGTAATGCTATTTTTCGAGAATAAATTGGGAGGAGTGTAAATGAATCCTTAAAAATTCAGAGAACAACTAGAATCACAATAGTAATTAATGTATTTGTTGGGTGTTGACAAGGGAATGTGTGTTCGTTTCTCACCTGGGTCTCATTATTTCCTTTCTTATTACGTCTGTTGGTTTACATATATGTTTATTTAATACTTGTATTCTATGTAAACAACCTTGGCCGATCAGTTAACGAGTATACACACACACACACACACACACACACACACACACACACACACACACACACACACACACACACACACACACACACACACACACACACACACACACACATATATATTTATATGTATATTAGTACATGTATGTATATATATATATATAAATACGTACATACGTACATTCATATATATATATGAAAGAGAAAAGCTGAAGAGTGTTAGGTAGTGTGGAGGTGTGAGATAATGTGTGAGAATGAGGTTGATGCTAGTAGTGTTAAGAAAAAGTAAAATATACAGCACACTTTGACCTGCACAAGACACCACCACAAACATCAATAACAACAATAACTACAAGAAACAGACACTGAACAATAAGAAAAATTAAAGGAAAATAATACAAAAAACGATAGTAGAGGTGAAAAAAAAACAACAGATTGTGATAAACTAATGATAACGCAATTGTAGAAGACAGTTTGTAAAGATCTAAGAATGCAAGAAAATGTATGAGATAAAGTGAATGTAATATAAAACAAAGAAACAAGTAAATGCGCTTGAAATATGCAATGAGTTTATATTGTGTAGTTCTTTTAGTTTACATACATACATACAAACATACGTACACATACATACATACATACATACATACGTCATAGTTGGTTATAGAACGAGGAAAGTCAGTCCCTCAAACCCAAAACCTGTGCATCAATGGTCTCTCTATTGACAGGAAGTGCAGCTTCTCTTGGACACAAGACCATTACATCACACTTTGAAGGCTATGCGTTTGCAATCCAGGAACAGGAGATTGCCACAAAGTACCTGGTGAACAAAAGAGACAGTGACGCTCTTGTAATCCCAAGGTGCAATCGCATGTGTAGGTTATGTCAATGTTTCTGTGGAAGACATCACGTATGTGATTAGCAGCTGCTCTAAAATGCCATCACGGTACTACCTCCCTATGCGGCACGATGTTGTTGCTAAAACAATTAACAATGCCATCCGCAAAAAAAAAAAGAAAAAAAAAAGAAAAGAAAAACTGTCCTGAAATAAAGTCAGACGATCCGATCCCTCTGTTATGGAATACATTCATAAACACAAACTCAAGGATTACTGGTGGAATATTCCCATTAAAACTTCTGTCAAATGTAAACATAACAGGCCGGATATTGTTGTTTGGGATAGAGGGGCAAAGGTATGAACCATCAGAGGTCAGCTGCCCTGCAGATATATATATCTCTTTGAAAATCAAAGAAAAGAGGATATCTATAGACAACTGCTTCGAAACCTCCAGATTCTATATCCAGACTATGAATTCATATTCATACCAATAATAATTGAAGAACTAGGTTTTGTTAATAAATGCTTGAAGGAGAATCTGACAGAATTTTGTCAGTGAACAGGTCGCGGTCTCAAAGCGACGAAAATATTTGACAAATTAAATTTAAATGTTGAATAAACTGGGATTTTCAGAAAGAGACCGGCTAATTCGTGCATTATAAGTGCAATCTGTGAGTGGAACAGTAAAAATATGCAAGACTTTTCTCAAGTTCCAAATGTGAAGTTGTCTGTGTTAACTACATCCCAAAGATGGAGCCTTGTATCTTTGTTAGAAACCGGCTCTCTCCTCAGTGGAAGATTTATAATAATTAAAAAGTAGAAGAGACATACATACGTACAATCTGTAAAACTTTCCAGAAGTTTATCATTTAAGTATATATAAGCATGTGTAGATATGCAACTATATGCATGAAAATACACATATAAAACAAAACATAAGACTCTACACGTATACTTGCAAAAATACCCTGTTGATGTTGAAATTCCAGTGAGGGAGCCTTGGATCTAGGTTAGAAACCGGCTCTTTATTGGCAAGAAATCTTGAAATAAAACTGAATAATGACATACATACATACTTACATACATACATACATACATACATACATACATGTAACACATTGCCTAAAGACCAATCTTGAGAAATTAAGTTTCTCAAAACCAGAAAGCTGATTCGAAGACTACAGATCCAAGCCATCACTGGAACTCTCTAAAAATCTGTAAAACTTTCCAGAAGTTTATCATTTAAATATATCAAGTCTAGATATGTAACTATATGCATGAGAATACATATATAAAACAATACATACAAATCTGTACATAAACACATACATACGTACATGCATACATAGAGAACAACTACGCCGAGCTACTGAGAAATTTGCAGATACTCCACCCAGACTGCAAGTTCAGATTCATACCCGTGATTGTTGGGGCATTGGGATATGTAACGAACTGCCTCAACAAAAACCTGGAAAAATTAGGGTTCTCAAAACCTGAAAGAAAAAGGCTGATTAGAAGACTACAGATTCAAGCCATCAATGGAACTGTAAAGATATGTAAAACTTTCCAAAAATTTAGCACATAAATACATATGCATGCGTCTAGACACGAAAATATATACATAAAAACGCATCCATAAAACAAACATACAAATCTGCGCATACACTAACACCAAATACTGCACACACACACACACATATGCACAAATACCTAGATAATGTTGATAAAAGTTCCAATGAAGGAGCCTTGAATCTATGTTAGAGTCCGGCACTTTCTCTATGGACAAGAAATACAGAAATGAAACTGATTGATAACATACATACATACATACATACATACAGACAGACAGAAAAGAAAAGAAAAGCACATGTGTGAAGAAATAGGATATGGGAGTGGGGAAATGTCTAAAGTTGTTAAGAAAAAGAATAAGAATAAAGGAAAGGAGAGGCGGAAGAGTGGAGGGGAAAAAGCTTGATTAGATTGAAGCTGGTTAGGGGAAGGTTTTTGTGAATATAGGCTGGGGTCGTTTACTATGTCAACTGTAAATAAATAAATAAATAAGTAAATAAATAGGCGCAGGCGTGGCTGTGTGGTAAGAAGCTTGCTTCCCAACCGCATGGTTCCGGATTCAGTCTCACTGCGTGGCACCTTGGGCAAGTTTCTTCTACTACAGCCTTGGGCCGACCAAAGCCTTGTGAGTGGATTTGATAGACGGAAACTGAAAGAAGCCCGTCGTATATATATATATATATATATATATATATATATATATATATATATATATATAAATAAATATATTTATTTATGTATATATTTTTGCTTCTGTGTCTGTCCCCAAACCATCACTTGATAACCGATGTTGCTGTGTTTACGTCCCCCGTAACTTAGCGGTTCGGCAAAAGAGGCCGATAGAATAAGTACTAAGCTTACAAAGAATAAGTCCTGGGGTCGATTTGTCGATTAAAGACGGTGCTCCAGCATGGCTGCAGTCAAATGACTAAAACAAGTTAAAAAAAAAAATATATTGTGACGCCCGTGTATATACATTTAAACAGAATCAAAGAAAATAAAGGAGAAGAATCTTAGAGGTAAGAATGCCAGTAGGAGAAGAGAAAAAGGAAATTTAGGAGTGGTAGTAAGCTAGAATTTGGTAGGAGAGGAAAGGAAGAAAGAGAGGCAGGTGGAAGATAATGTTTCTGGTGAATAGAGGAACATAGTAGTTCGAGGTAAATCGGTAGTATATCACTTAACAGTAAAACTATACAAGCGCATATTAACGCGCACGCGGGTATTTTCTTTATACGTCTGTAGTATCTTATAGGTGTGCGCGAGCTCGTAGGCGTCTGCATATACTCATGTGCAGAAGGAAGATGAAGGGAGATAACAAACTTAAGAAAAGTATAAAATGTAAAAAATATAAAGGTAGTTAAAAAGTTGTCTGTTATAAATACATAGAAGAGCTGGAGGAATAGTCAGGGAATAACAGGGGCGCTATTATTTGTACTTTGAGAATGTGTTACGGAATCGGTGCTTACAATTAAAAATTAGATGGTTTCGTTCATTCAGAGATTTGGTGGATTGCATAATAGAAAAAACTTCAGCGATGCACAGATCGCATTTGTTGTTATAAACGTTATACGACTTGGCATGGGTAACAATGGACCATTTTAAATTGTATAGAATTGAGTTTTGTTTTAGGTTATGAATTAGCTGAGATAAAGAAGTGCTGTTAGATCTTGCTTGGGATTTAAAACGGATCACACAGGTTGTAATCCTTTGAAACATATGTAGGAATAAAGTATGCAATTATAACGTGCGTTTTCTCCAATCCTTAAATTCTTAAATATACTCAAATACCCAAAATTTCAAGGAGTTCCTGCCTTAAAAACAGGAGCTAACCACAGTTATTTTGTGTTCTTTGCTACATTGGTTTCTATTAACCCATTTATTCTATCAGAAGAATTTTTATTCATTAAGATAGAAGAAATACACATAATTATATATATATATATATATATATATACACACTATGTTTTTAAACTTGGCTTAGAAGATAGAATTGAACCTTTCATACCTCGCCCACCCCATATTAACTTATAGGACTACAAGGAACTCTCATATGCAAATAAGCAGTATAGTAAACGATAAAAAGACGTATACAGAATAGCAGAGTGATCAAAACGCAGACTTATTAAGCCAACTTTTTAAGCAATCGACTGGATAACAAACTAAATGGATGAAGCAATAGGGAACTATTAGATGTATATTCTATATGAAATACGAAAACTTTTGTAAGTAGAGTCGAGTTAACGTTATTTGTATGTAATAAGAAGGCAATAGAGTTCTTATAGGCGCTATTCTATGTCGTCGTGATCAGAAATATAATTACTTCGCGCCCCATAATATTTAAAAGTCCATTACGAGGTGGTATAAAAAGTTCCCGGACTAGTTCTGTAGTGCGCCAACAGATGACAGCACATGGTTGCATGCGTAGTGAGAGCTAGCAGTGACCTTCATGAGGCAGTATGCCAAATAACATCGCTGTGTTTACTTCGCAAGTTGTGAAATTTATGTTTTTGTGATCACGTGTATGCTGTAGTCTGCGATTTTGTCATGGACAGGAACAAAGAGCCAACGTGATATTTTGCGTTAAACTTGGGAAGTCTGCTACAGAGGCATTAAGCATGCTTCGGTAAGCTTACGGCAACGATACAATGGGTCGTACGCAATGCTTTGAGTGGCACGGGCGTTTCACAAACGGAAGAACATCCCTAGAAGACGATGAGCGATCTGGAAGACCTGTCACGAGCGTCACCACTGGAAATGTGGTATTGTGCATCAAGAATTTGGCCCCCAGGGCCAGACTGTCAACTGAAAGTTCTACTGCAACGTTTTGAAGCGTTTGAGGGAGAACATTCGCCGAAAGCGACTGGATCTGTGGAGCGCAAAGAATTGGATTCTTCACTCGTGAGTTTCTCACCGAAACCAAGAAGGTATCTCTTCTGCACCCGCCCTATTCACCAAATTTTGCACCCGTGGACTTCCATCTCTTCTACAAGATGAAAATGCAACTCAAAGGTCACCGTTTTAACACCGTTGTTGAGATCCAGAGCGAATCGCAGAAGCCCCTCGACTCACAGAAAACGATTTCCAGGCCGGATTCCAAAAGTGGCAGGAACGTTGGGACCGGTGTATTGTTGCACAAAGTGACTATTTCGAAGGATATGATGTTAAAACTTAGGTAAATAAGTTATTATTTTTTTTTTATTAAACATAGATAGTCAGGGAAACTTTTGATACCAGCTCGTATAACTTCATTCTTCTTGTTTAACAAGTTCTCATCTGCCATTAGAATTTCACGTGTACAAGTATTTCACGCGTACATAGGCAAAATCCTCTCTTTCCTTGGTATACTTTGGTTGAATTTATAGTACTGATTGCATATTAAAATCTATGTATTTAGATTTTAAGTTAAATATGTACTTAGAAAAGTGGATTGTCTAAATTTAGGGATAGAAAATGAGTGACAGTGTGCGCAAAAAGCGTTTCTTAAAAAATTTGCTGTAGATCCTATATAAAACTTGTATCCATTATAGGCTCTCACAGTACAGTTGTATACGATGTTATTCTGTAGGCAGTTACTATCACTTACTCTATTATTACATCCATAAATACTACCGTCATTATGTTCATTTTGATACGTTTAGGCCAATAGGAGAAATATTTTCTTCATTGTTAAAATTAGTTTTACTATTAGAAAATCATTGACCGAGTTATTACCACTCTCACTATTTAAGTTTTTTTTAAAACTCTGGATACATTTTCACTAAACTCATTCCATTGGTCATAAGACGCCGCATACAAAAATGTGGGTGCGTGCTTTATCTATTATTTACTGTTTTCTTACTAATATTATTGTACCTACTAAGTTTATTACTATTAGATGTTGTCACTATGGCAGCAAAGTTTGGTGGTCGTAGAGAAGGAAACTTTCATGATATAAGCATCAAAGATCTGGTGGTATTTGTGTCGTGGTCAGGGCCGTCTTAGCAACAATATAGGCTCTCGAGCAATTGAATGCACTAGGCACTATAGTATTTGTTTATTGACAGCAAGTCACAGAATACAGAGATCAGAATTGGGCCCCTCTAGTTGCTTTATATGAACGCCTCTTAAGTGTCTACTTATTTTCATTGTTCACTATATGGCTATGCTTATTCAAGGTTTTGATTCTACAGCTGTTAACAGTGATACTATTATTTTCAACACGTACATTTTCGGGACTAAAATTAATATTATTATCTGGGGTCCTTGAAACCTTACGCGTTTTTACCTTCATACATAGGAATAATATTTCTATTTATATAACTCATTCAGCCATTATAACATGCTTACTTTCTAACGGATCATTAATAGGTTCATATGAGTAATCATCCGTATTTCCACCTAATAATAGATTAAACATTGTAGTTCTGAATATTGAATTATTCGGTTTACCTCAAGTTTTAATACTATTATTGAGATTTATTATTTTGTTTTTGTTAATCATACGCTGCTTTCATTTAGATTTTTATGCCTACACTTCTATACTTAAATATATTCGTAGGAATGTGATCTTCATTGATTGTATGCTTCAGTTGAATGTTATATATATATATATATATATATATATATATATATATATATATATATATATATAAGCAATGTTAATTCTCTAAATGAAGTATTAACAGTAACTGCACGATAAAGTGTAGTATATTGCCACTTAAGTGTGGCTGACCCCTAGGGGTGGATGTTACTGTTGCTTTTAGCCCCAGGAGGACATCTCCTCCAGCTGGCTTATCGACACACGACTGTGTCCTGTTTGCCAAGGGAGTTATCCCTCTCACCTCGACCAGCAGCACGAACGTATCCGGATTTCAGGGTTATTTCCCTTCGTCGGCGTTCGACAGCTGATGACCTTGGTGAGAGAGACAAAAACCTGGCAAACCTTATATCTTCTTTTCCAGTGAAATTCTTCACTGATATTGAAAAGGTGAAAACAAGCAATGTTAATTCTCTAAATGAAGTATTAACAGTAACTGCACGATAAAGTGTAGTATATTGCTCCCTTGGCAAACAGGACACAGTCGTGTGTCGATAAGCCAGCTGGAGGAGATGTCCTCCTGGGGCTAAAAGCAACAGTAACATCCACCCCTAGGGGTCAGCCACACTTAAGTGGCAATATACTACACTTTATCGTGCAGTTACTGTTAATACTTCATTTAGAGAATTAACATTGCTTGTTTTCACCTTTTCAATATCAGTGAAGAATTTCACTGGAAAAGAAGATATAAGGTTTGCCAGGTTTTTGTCTCTCTCACGAAGGTCATCAGCTGTCGAACGCCGACGAAGGGAAATAACCCTGAAATCCGGATACGTTCGTGCTGCTGGTCGAGGTGAGAGGGATAACTCCCTTGGCAAACAGGACACAGTCGTGTGTCGATAAGCCAGCTGGA
Organism: Octopus bimaculoides; assembly: GCF_046866305.1. NCBI lineage: Eukaryota > Metazoa > Mollusca > Cephalopoda > Octopoda > Octopodidae > Octopus > Octopus bimaculoides. The sequence continues at coordinate 132,133,241 of NC_142928.1, forward strand.
GGAGATGTCCTCCTGGGGCTAAAAGCAACAGTAACATCCACCCCTAGGGGTCAGCCACACTTAAGTGGCAATATACTACACTTTATATATATATATATATATATATATATATATATATATATATATATATATATATATATATAATCTTATTTCCCGCCTCGTATCTGCTCCTACTCGAGGCTTCATGATAAGAGGCTTTATCATGAAAATATTCTCAATAACCGAAAGAGCCGATATTCAGGTGAATAAACAGGGGCCCTGTCAAAGCTATCCCATTTGATGTGGGGGAAGTAATTTTGATGGTAACGAGATCTCTAGATGAAATGAAACAAGATATATTTTCTTTATTCCCGCACCTGAAAAAGTACATGTGCTGTGTATACCTTTTCTTAAAGTTATTGGCTGTTATGCCCGTGTAGATGCCATCGGACGGTGTGAGGATAGCTCTATAAACGACAGCCTTTGTGAGAAAGAATCCTACCCGTGGGTAGTTGGTACGATTTCGGAGGTTACAGGTTGGTGAGTGGACTGGAAACTGCATAAGTGTGCGTTTGTGCCTATTGTAGTGTGAGATGTTTGAACCAATGCTGTCTAAACAGAAATAGCTGATTTTGGCATTTCGGGGATTGAAGAATTTAAAATATCTATGGATTCTGGGGAAATGCTTTCTAATTAGCGCCAAGAAGCTCCTCGCTTTATTAGTGGAAACTTTTAAATTGCATAGAAGATTGAACTAAATTATTTATCTTTTTCTGACTCACTTTAGATTTGGGAGTAAAGGGGTCCTCCATATAAACTAACTTATCGGTAATGTCGTTTCTCGTTAATGCCTATTTATTGTGGGGTGCAGCCCTGTAGAAGATCTCTTTTCTCGCTGATATATTAAGGGTTCTTCTCCTGATGCCTTTGACTAGACTTTTAATTTCATCTGGCTATACTACTTAGCCGGATGGAGTAAGTGGTTGGTTGGAGTGTCTATGAATGTAAACAGTTTTCTCATTGGATTTTCTGCAAGAGTAGTTCTTGCCCGTCTAGAATTACGTCCTGGAAACTGACCTTTGTGAAATTGGTTGTAAACGTTATAGTTAGGCCGAATTCTTTGAAGATATTTATCAGCTCTTTCCTGAATTTGTCCATGGTACGGTCGTTCAAATGGCTTAAATTTGCCAGACCATCATCCCTACATAGAGACCAACTATGAGGGTTTGAGCGTTTCCTTTGACTATCCAGGATAAACAATCCGACGAGTTCTGCTTGTCGTAGCTTCCCATAAATAAGTCGCACAGTGGGTTGCTTTCCTTTTTACTCAATATGAATTATCGTATATCAAGATCGATTTTCTCCTTTTGACAGGCCTTGTTTTTAGTCCTACTGGGTTTCTAGCGACCCTCTTCATCAGGCAAGCCTAATGGGGGTACCGGTTTAGTCGCCGATGACCCGATCATGCAACAGATTTTACTGGATTCCATGTTACCAGGAGAACTCACGAGAGACCTCACAAGTGACCTAACAAAAGGACGGATGAACCTAGTGTAGGTTCAAAGACTATCTAACAATAGCACAGGTCCTCAGAAATTCCAGGTTGGTGCCCGGCGTGCTGGAAGATCGGCATGAAGATAAATGTGTCCACAACCAAAATTTGCCCAACAGAGATCCTGTCCTCGGAAAAGGTGCCGATGGTTCTCAATGGCGAAGCCCTCGAAGAAGCCAACCACTTCAAATACCTCGGATCGACATTTACGGCAACAGGACAGGGAAAGGATGAAATTGACCTAAGCGTCACCAGCGCTCGTGCAGCGTTCTGTCGTCTTCAGAGCCGTCTTTGGTCGCGACCAGAGATCAGAGTTCTCACGAAAGTGCGTATTTCCCAAGCGCTCATCCGGATCATCCTTCTCTATGAGTGTGAATCCTGGTCAGTGAGAGCTGAAGATCTCACTCGCACAGGCTAAGGAGTGAAACACTTGTGACCCTGAGATACCTGTGGATGATATTGAAGGGCTTCTGAGATTACAATGGATTTAGAAGAAGAGCTTGCAATACCTGTGAGAAGCTCTTGTAGTTTTTACGCGAGGCAAAACATCTCTGATATGTATTTCACTTACACATACATATAAATGCATGAGCGACAATCTGGATAAGAAAGAGATTTCAGAAAAAGAAACCAATCATCTAATTCATACATCACAAATACAATCTATACGTGGAACAATAAAAATCAAGACTTTTCTCAAGTTGAAAATGTGAATTTGCCTTTGGTGTCCACATTCCAACGATGGTGCTTTGTATCTTTGTTAAAAACAAGCTCCTTCATTATGAGATTTCAAATAATTTTAAAATTGAAAGATACATACAGGCATATACAAATAACTTTCTAGACAATGTGATTATTCAAGAATGTGCTCACGAATATGACATGTACATCTGTATACGCATGTATGTGTGTGAGCGTGTGTGTGTGTATGTGTGTGTGTGTGTGTGTGTGTGTGTGTGTGTGTGTGTGTGTGTGTGTGTGTGTGTGTGTGTGTGTGTGAGCGCGCGTACGCGTGTGAATATGCATATGCCTGTATTAATTTGGATGCGTGAACATCTGGAAGTACTGTTTTTGTTTAGTTAAATAGCATATTTAAGAGCAAGTAAATAAAGAAAACAAAGAAGACTTGAGAAATTTTCCCCTAAACCGGCATTTATTATATTATTCTTATTTGTTTCAGTCACTGGACAGCGGCCTTGCTGGACCACCACTTTGACGGTTGTTTTTTCTCGATCAAATCTATAGAGGCTTATACAGTAGACCCAAAAGTGTCGCCCCCATAAAAGTGTCGCCCCCATAAAAGTGTCGTTCGGGGCGGTCGCTCACTCGCCCTTCAAGCTACGCTACTGGACAACAACCCTTGCGCCTATCTTTCACCATTTGCTGGTTTCGATCATGGACTATGGCCATGCTTGATCATTGCCTGGAAGGGTTTGGGCGAACAGATCGAGCCCAGTACTTATTTTGTAAAGTCTGGTACTCATTATATCGATATCTTTTGCCGAACTGCTAGATAAATAAACCAAAACCGGTTGTCAAGCGATATTCACACACACACACACACACACACACACACACACACACACACACACACAACACACACACTCGCACAACACGCACACACACACACAACACACACACACACACACAACACACACACACACACACACACACACACACACACACACACACACACACACACACACACACACACACACACACATCTACACATATTCGTGACGAGTTTCTTTTAGTTTCCGTCTACCAGATCCACTCACAAGGTCCGGGGCTATAGTGGAAGACATCTACCCAAGGTGCTACGCAGTGGAGCTATACCCAGAACCATGTGGGTGGAAAGCAAACATCTTGTCATACGGTCACGTATGCGCCTAATGCATTGTCTGCCTAGTTATCCTAAATACTTTCTTATGTATTATATTTTAAGCTTCATTTCATTCTATTTTGTTTGTTATCGCTTTACTGCTGTCATTGTTCCAAAAAATATCAACTGAATGTGAGAGCTGAATGAGACATAATTGTTATATCGTTTGGGAAACTTAAGTTTCATACATTCATCTTTACAACCGAGAAGACAACAGCAGCAGAAGTAGCAGCAGCAGCTACTTCAACAACAACAACAAAAGTATTCAATAGATAATACACACACATACACACAGGGACGCGCACGCGCGCGCGCACACACACACATTGTTGTTGGCACTCCGTCGCTTACGACGTCGAGGGTTCCAGTTGATCCGATCAACGGAACAGCCTGCTCGTGAAATTAACGTGCAAGTGGCTGAGCAATCCACAGACACGTGTACCCTTAACGTAGTTCTCGGGAATATTCAGCGTGACACAGTGTGACAAGGCTGACCCTTTGAATTACAGGCACAACAGAAACGGGAAGTAAGAGTGAGAGAAAGTTGGGCGATCTTTCGGTACGATTACCTAAATATCGGCCTTTTCCGATATATATATATATATATATATATATATATATATATATATTATCATTAATAAATCATTACTATAGACTGGAAAAAGTTTTTATTTTTCATTCTCTTTCGAAATTATCACTATTTTTGTGGTATAGAGTTTTTTGCTGCTCTTTCTAGCGGGTTAGATGTCCTATTATAGGCATCTCTGTATTTTAATGAATAATATATATATAGTCTACTGACTAATTTTTTATTCTCGCTGGACCACTGGCGGTAAATTAAATTTCTAAAATTTTCTTGCTGCCCTATGACTAGCAGAAATACCCGGCTTTGCCCGGGTTAAAGAGAATAATGAAATCTAAAAACGCCGTCTAGACTACGCAACCCTCAACTGTTAGTAGCTACGATACCATATTTCTACATTAATAACTCTCCAATCCATGCCAGCATGGAACATAGACATTAAGTGGAATGCCAGTCTCTCATCAAGGAGGGCCTTGAAATCAATGTTACCAACTGGGGACTATGTGTGTCGTAGTGATAATAAAAAGACCCAAAGGAGGTCTGCAACGAAATAATTTTACTCAACACTTTGCAAGTGAATCAGTGGAGGCAAAGATGCGTCTCATTTACTTGACAATTTATGCACCACATTTCAGAAATCACAATGAAAGTATATCTGAAAGGGTAGTCTTACACTGTTGTACCGTTGAATTACAAATAATGCTCATCTGTTATGTTCGGGTTAAAATTTCATCAACATCAAAAATATATGAATTTTCATGGGAGTTATGGCCGTTATACATAGAATATAATTTCCAAATTTCATAAAGATCCGTTCAGTACTTTTGACGTAGTTTTGGATAAGAAAACAAATGACTAATGTGTGTGTTTGTGTGCATGTGTTTGTGTGTGATGGGTGTATATATGTATAGATATCTGTATTCATATATATATATGTATATATGTGTACATATTACATGTACATCTATATATATATATATATACATCTACACATGTGTATACATATACATGTATGCATATAGATCTATATCTATATATATATATCTATGCATATACGTGTACATATACATGTATATGTATACATATACATCTCTTTCTCTCTCTTTCTCTCTTTCTCTCTCTCTGAAAGTATCTGTCATTACAGTATCGAAATGTGATTGTTTCAGTTAGTGAAATAACGTGTACATATACATCTATATGTATACATATACATGTATATGTATACATATACATCTCTCTTTCTCTCTCTCTCTGAAAGTATCTGTCATTACAGTATCGAAATGTAATTGTTTCAGTTAGTAGAATAGTTTCATTTTTAAAGTGAAAGTATTTGACATGAGTGTTTTTGTTTCACTTTTGACACGTAATACTTAAATAGTGGAGGAGATATTATGTTGCTGTGGGCTCGAACTCTGCAAGAAGTTAAAATTTTTTTTGACTAAAACACAACTGGAACCCTAAGTAAGGCATGTGTAAAATTTGAATGAAATTGGTTGCGTAGTTCTCGAGTTTTATGGATTCACACAGACAGACAGACAGACAGACAGACAGACAGACAGACAGACACACATTCTCATTTTTATATATATAGATAATATATTTTTTGGCTAATTTCTGAAGGAAAATCGGCATTTATTTTATATTTTACTGCCGATAAGTTAAAGCGCACATGCGCGGTATAATTTGAAAAATTAAGTGTGTAAACGCGAGTCGTATTTCCCTATGACTCGTGTTTACTCGCTTGTTCGTGGTACTCTGCTGAAGAAAGTTGCCAAGTAAGATTTATTTTTATCTTGCTAAATAACTTGAAACCATGGTACAGAGTATAGACTGGCAAAAGTTTTTATTTTTCATTCTCTTTCGAAATTATCCCTATTTTTGTGGTATAGAGTTTTTTGCTGCTCTTTCTAGCAGGTTAGATGTCCTATTATAGGCATCTCTGTATTTTAATGAATATATATATATATATATATATATATATATATATATATAATAATACAAAGAATATATATACATGTATACACACATATATGTACATACTCACATCTACATGTGTATATACATGCATATCAGGGTACAGGACGTTGGAACAATAAACTACAGACAACGGAACGAACACATAGGAAAACGGAAAGCCACTTGGAATATCCCTTCATCAGCTGTCTCTATTCTATCTAGACGTTTCGAAGACAAGACAGAACGTACTCTAGAATAGTCTCTTCCTGAGTAGTGGATCAACCCACTACACAGAGGATTCCAAGGTGGCAAACGCAAACCAAGACAGGAAAAAATGGACAGTGAAAACAACATTCAAAAGCCGTACGGCCAAACGCAAATCTGAGGTAGAACGCTAGTAGTTCGTCTTGCCTTCACAGCGGCTGGAGTGAAAAGAAAGTTGCCCACAGGTCACACGAGAGCAGAGAGGATGGTGGAGGGAGGAAGTGGAACAAGGAGGAAAGGACAGAAGCAGTGAAGTAGAGGCCAGAACAGAGGGGTAGATAGGAAGATAGAGGAAGACAGATAGATAAATAGATAGAGAGGATGGTGGAGGGAGGAAGTGGAACAAGGAGGAAGGGACAGAAGGGTATAGCAGTGAAGTAGAGTCCAGGACAGAGGTATAGATAGAAAGATGGAGGAAGACAGATAGATAAATAGATAGAAAGATAGATAGATAGATAGACAGATAGATAGATAGATAGATAGAAAGATAATCACGTCAGAATAATAGTAGACTTACTTGCAAAAATGGACGTGTGCGTTCAATAATGTAATAATACAAAGAATATATATACATGTATACACACATATATGTACATACTCACATCTACATGTGTTCGTGTGTTTTAATGCATGTAGATGTATGCATGTATGTTTGCATATGTAAATATACACATAAACACACACCTATATACATACAAAAATACATACTCAACTTCACCCCACACATAATAAGGGGGTTGCAGTCTGGGGAGTTAGGTGGCCAGATGTTAGGGGCTCATGTGGTCACAGAAATTGACTGACAACCATGACCGGGTTCTCCTGCTTGTGTGGCATGGTGCAGAGTCCTGTTGCCAAACAGAGGGTCTTCCAGCAGCCACCCTTTTGACTCAGGGCAGCACTACTACCTCCAGGCACTGTGTGGGAAGGTGAATGGAGGCATAACGTCGCCATCACTAGTGATCACTCCAAACACCGTGATGTTGACTGGATGTTGGATTTTTATCACTCTCGGTACATGTCCTTAGATTGCACTGTCCTCAGATTGTCATCTAAACACTCTGAAATGTTCGTATTGGAGCTTCCGACGCGAATGCCAAGCAGTACAGCATGTCGTTCCCAAATTTCTGGCAGAGCTAATTGCATCATGGTGCAGTTTTTCTCACAGACGGTGCCCAACTGATCCTACATGCTGTGTAGTCGACAAAATCAAAAACAAACATGCGCATGCGTGAAATTAAAAATATAAAATGACGATAATTTACCCATCGCACCCTGTATGTGTGTGTGCGTGTATGTGTGTATATAATATATATATATATAT